>NW_022196911.1:116232829-116335602 GCF_008632895.1 Mastomys coucha | reverse complement strand
ATATATATATATATATATATATGTATATAAACAAGTGGGCAGGAGAGAGGGCTTCGCTGTAGAGAGGGCACAGGCTTTCCCAGAGGACCCAAGTTCAATCCCAGTGCCCAGGTCAGGTGGCTCACAACCTCCTGAAACTCCAGCTCCAAGGAGATCTCACCACGTCTTCTGGCACATACACACCTGAGTGCACATACATGAATGCATACACAGACATGCATACATACAAAGATGTACTCTGTCTTAGTTAATTCTCAACTGCAGTGACCAAAAGACCATAATCAAAGGCAATTTATCAAAGAAATCAGGGTTCAGGTTTCCCGAGTCCTTGACCAGCATGGAAGGGAGCATGGCGAAAGCGGGCAGGCTTGGTGCTGGAGCAGTTTGATCCACAACTGCATGGCAAAGTAAGTTACCTGGGAACAGCCTGAGCTTCTGCAACCTCAGAGCCCACCCACAGTGACACACCTCCTCCAACAAGGCCACACCTTCTATTCCTTCCCTAACAGTTCCACCAACTGTAGACAAAGTATTCAAGCATATGAATCAGACATCATAGAACCTAAATGAGATCTCAGCACTGAAGTGGGACACAGGAGCTCCAAAGACTCCTCAGAGGACAGACGGTTCAATACTACCAAAATGATAAAGATCTCATGCTTACTGAAGCAACATCTACCGATTCCGAGCTTAGCAGTCTTCCAGAGACAACATAAAGGGTCACTACAGTATCTGAAACAAGACACGATGGCAGAGAGCCCCACACCTTCCTGCCACAGGATGCTCGCTGGGGCCATTGTGCTGGGGCGGAAGGAGCAGAGCTGACGCTGCTGCAAACATCTTCAACACTGCACAGTTAGCACTTAATCTCCCAGAGACTCAGTGGCTTAACTGGAATGGAGGAATTCCTGACCGCACTCCAACCCCAAATAATGCTGTCATTTTCATTAATAGACAGCAGAACTGTATGCTGCATGGTGCAGTAGGCATCAATCTCCTTTACAGCGGGTCTCAAAGCAAACAACCCTCTGAGTCAGAGCTTCCAGCAGCACACACATATGCCCACAGTAAATTTAAAATGGTATTATGCCATTCAATCAAAGAAAGAAACAGCTAAAGGGAAACAATATGTATTTTGGATGCTTACACTATACTGATATATACGGGAAGCAAGGCAATTGCTTACAGAGAATATTACAATTGTTAACTTAAGAATTACTGAAGTCAGTTTTGGAAATAAGAAAGAGGCAAATTTCCCGAGACAAAAAATGAAAACAAAAAAATCGGCACAACGTCTTTGATAAGTGCTTCTTCATCAGATAAGAACTGTCGATACACCTTCCGACAGCTGCCTCTGTATCCATAGAGCACAGCTGCACCTGGACTGTCTGCCAAGCAGGTGGGCGTTCTTCAGCAACCTCTCATATATAGTGAAGACAGTAGTTTTCAATATTATCAACGAAAGGAGGGAGGGAAAGTCCTGAGCTTTCTTCCCTAGGTCGCTCGCTGTCCTCAATGTGACTGTCATTTTGCAGCCTAATCTTGGTTTCATGTTTCTGCAGCAGAAGCTGGCAAACTACAATTTACAGATCACACCCGGCCTAGTGCTTATTTTTGTAAATAATATTTGTGAAGCCCAGCCACACCCGCCTGTCACATCTGGTCCCTGCTCCTTTATCCTGCAACAACAGAGCTGGGGCTTCTAATCAAAGAGCTGGGGTTACTCAGGAACTGACCCTTCTGATACTACGAGAGCAACTCTGAACTAGCCTACCGCTATCTTCACAATGCTAAGCCCTAAAACCGCACACTATTTTGTGAAAATACTGAGAGTGTGATGAGAGATGATGGGGGTAAAGTTGACATCTGATATCCTTTGAAGATAAAAATGTTGGTTTCTCCATCCCATTTGGTACTTTTTATTAATTCTCAGCAAAGATATATTCAATTTTTATTAGAAAATACAAAACTGCTGGGCGGTGGTGGTATACAACTTTAATTCCAGCACTTGGGAGGCAGAGGCAGGCGGATTTCTGAGTTCGAGGCCAGCCTGGTCTACAGAGTAAGTGCTAGGACAGGCAGGGCTATACAGAGAAACCCTGTCTCAAAAAAAAAAAAAAAAAAAAAGTACAATAAAAAAAAAAAAACTAATTCTAAAGACATGGGTAAGTACCAAATGAAAAACTATCTTCCCTTTCCTATCAGACTCACTGCAGGGCCTCCCTGAGCTCACAGCGCTCCCTGCCTGAGCGGGTTCTGAGTTGCGGTGCTCAGGCGCTGGTGTGAGGCCCACTCTCCCGAGCTACAGCGCAGTGGTTCCAAAGTCCACGCTATGGAAGCTGTGTCAACTTGGGTCTTACTGCATTTCCTACTAAAGCTTACTGCTTACTTAAACTTAACTATGTCCTCAGTCCAAAAAGGATTTCGGGCACCTAAGCAACAACATGCTTTTTGGGTAGCCCATTCTCTGCTCGGCAGCAGGGTGTTGAGCCCGGAGAGCTGCCCAGTCCTATGGTCGTAACCCTTGTCGTGTGGAGTCGAGGGCAGTGCAGGACAGGTGCAATGAGGACTGACTGCCTTGGGTCTGGCACAGGCACTAGGGCAGTGTCAGGCTCTGTGGGTGCTTGTGTCTACTGCTGCTCACCTCTCCTTGCACATCTAATCCCTGCCTAGAGAACTGCATAAAGGACTTAGTCTGCAACAGCATACACAGTGCCACGACAGAGCAGGCGCCCTGGCCCATTCTTGGACCCAGAAAGCACTCAGAAAAGCTGGGGAGTCTCAAGGCAGAGGTGAAAGTGGTCACGTGCCTCTGTAGAGTCCACAGTGGCCTGGCAGCTCTGACACACAGCCACTCCATAGCTTCCTGCTTGTTCTACCAGATATGATCACACCCTACCGAGGACTGACGGTCTTGCTCGTCATTACCTGGATCATGTTCTTAAATACAGTTCTCCAGGAATTCCACACATACACACTTTGGGCTATCCCTCAGTCCTGGGTGGTAAAGTCCTTCAGTGACCCTACAGCCTAACAAAGCCCATCCAATGGCCATAACTATCTCCCCTGAAGCTCTGTAGCCTGGTGGAGCAGACTGGCTCATTCTTCTGGGTGGTCTGGCAGTGTACACCAGTCTGGGTACTCTCTGTTCCTCTTAATCCCTGCCATGGGAACATTCCACTTCCACTGCCAGCTGCTATGAGGAACACTTGGTTATACACGGTCTAGAGGAATACGTCTGCCCCCTAAACCACAGCAGCTTCTGGTACCATGAATCCATTCAGTTCTTGGTTACGAATTACTTTCAAGTGTACATATTTTCTCTATCTTGCATAAAGTGCCTGTTTTAAAAGGCCATGTACCCTCTCCTCTGCAGGAAGACAAGGATTCTGAGGCAACAAGCCTCTCTGCATACCTGCCCGTTAATGGTCAGCTTAGCCTCACTCTAGACCAGCTGGAGTAGCTTGTTTGCTTGCAGGAAGTGGATCGAGTGTATATGGGAGTGACTGCTAGGCCCACTGCAGTCTGTGGGCAGTCACTCCTAAACCTCCCAGGGATTGGGCACCAAGCTCAGATGGGAGAACAGCAATGTTCCTGTGCACTGATAAATCCAAAGGCCTCACTGCTGTCACAATCCGAGGTCTACACCTCTCTATAGTTTCTCTGAGTTTGGGGAAGGATCTGAAAACTGAGGCTGGGCTGCCAAGCTGACATGATAAAGACCCCAGTGGGCATCTCACAAAGGGTGCAGTGTGTAGCACAGCTTTATGGCTCTCACCCGAACCCTCCAGATGGTTGTGAGGCTACTGCAGCATCCAGGCTCTTCGTCAGCATAAAGGAAAAGTGGGTGCTAAAGACTAGCAAGGCAGTGTGGCTAGCTGAGCACACACTACCTGCTGAGTATGCCAGCAGCCGGGGTTCACACGCACATTTCCATGGAGTGTTCCCCAGGACTCAGAGAGCTGTCGTGCTGAAGGAGCTCTTTTCACTGCTAAGAATGAACTCAGACTTCCTTCAAGCAGAAACTGTCGTGACTTCTTTCATACTGCCTTCCCCTACCCAATGAAGGGGCCTGCTGGTGAGTCTAAGCACTACCCCTGGCTATGTCTCCATAGTGAGCAAAGATGTGACCTTGGACACCACAAACAATAAACTGCATATGACCAGATCCAGGGAAAGAGCACCATCCACTCTCAGAATACACACAAATACCTAGGTCCCGTGACATCAAAACACACAGGGCACACTGTTGTGACCAGAATAATGCCTCAGGCCCCTGGGACGGAGACCTGGACTATGGGACACTTACCAGCGCAGGGCAATCTTGATGGGAGTAGTGAGGCAGGATGTGAACAGGTCGGCTGGGAGGTCAGGGATCATGGGCAGGAGCTCATGTGCCTCACAGGCTGCCAGCTGGATGCAGTTTTTCATTGAGGGAGGCAAGGGCATCTGGGCAAGTGGATGGTTTGGGTTAATCGCAGCTACCTACAGGAGGACACAGAAGGACAGTGGCTTAGCAGGCACTCCTGGAGGGGACACTGGGCATCCAAAAGAACAACAGGGCACCAGCAGAACTGGCTCTGCCCCTGACAAAGCTTTCCTCTGTAGCCTCCAATACCCGTGGTGGTACAGGACCACCCTGCCTACCCTTTCATGCTAACTTATTTAGGCTAAACATTCAGTCCCTAATCTATCATAACATTATTTTGGAGGGTTTAAAGGCATGGGAAGATGACCAGATACATACAACATCAGTACTAAAAAGATATCCGATTCAAGCAGAATAAGAATGTGCCTGCCACCATCACAGAGACAAAAGGAAGGATGCAGAGTATGTGCACAGTAAGGTGCATTAGGTGGTGGTTTTCCGTGTACACCTGATTTCTCTAATCTAAAAAAAAAAAAAAAAAAAGTGTACTTATTTCATAAAGGAGATAAGGAGGGAAGCACATGCTTGGTACTTTCCTTAGCGATCTGGTGGGGCAAGAGCCCTCCTAGACTAAGGCTACTCTCAAACTATCCCTCCACCCCCTCCACTATTCTTCTAAGTTTTATCTCCATTTTAAAACATCTCCAGCAATCAGAAAACAAGCTTTGAAGACCATGACTGTGAGCTTAGCACTCAAGAGGCTGCGAAGGGAGAACTGCTTGGGGTTCAAGGCTACCCTGGACTACAGATGATGTACCTACCCACCTGTTGTGACTGGTTTGAGGACTTTTCTTCTAGAGCAGGGGTTCTAACCCTTCCTAACTCTGCAACCCTTTAATAAACTTCCTCACGTTGTTATGCTCTCCAACCATAAAATCTTGTTGCTACTTCTTAACTGTAATTTTGCTACTCTTATGAGTCATAATGGAAACACCTTACATGCAGGACACCTAATATGTGACCCTTGCATGGGTCAGGACCCACAGGTTGAGAAGCACTGCTCTAGACAGTCTCGTGTCTAGCCAGGCACCAGTGACACCGAGGTTCGAGGCAGCACGCTCTGCACCTTTTATGTGTGATCCACACAGCTGTGCTGACTCCTGGACATACAATGTTAACATTTCACTGTCCATATGGCAGCTGTGGCATCTTCAAATCCTCAAATGGTGGGTGTTAAAGGCATATTTTACCAAAAACTCCTTCTTCTACAGAAATGTTAATCCCGAAGTCAAACTTCAGACACTCACATACACAACTATAAAATGATATAAGCCACTTAATAAAAACATCAGTTTTTAGAGAAGTACATGATAAATTCTATAAAACATAAACTATTCCATGTTAAATACTTAATGTTTTGCATTAGTCAGAATCAAACCCAGGCTATTATATACATGCTGGGTAGGCACTCTCTGGCTAAGCTATACCCTGGCCACACAGGAACTATTTCAAATGTACACTTCAGAGTTCAGTGGCTTGAATAATATTACCAAGGTTTTCTCGAGGCAGAGAGAAGGAAGTCAAAATCACATGTAAAATAATGTTCTGTGTTCTGACTGTGTAAGCTAAGATAAGATAGGCAAAGATTGGGGGCTGTAGAGATGGCTCCGCAGTTAAGAGCATTGACTGCTCTTCCTAAGGTCCTGTCCTGAGTTCAATTCCCAGCAACCACATGGTAGCTAAAAGCCATCTTTAATAGGATCTGATGCCCTCTTCTGGTGTCTCTGAAGACAACTACAGTGTACTCACATACATAAAATAAATAAATATCTTTTTAAAAAAAAGTAAGGACAAGAAAATTAAAAAGGGGGGGGGCTGGAGAGATGGCTCAGCAGTTAAGAACACTGACTGCACTTCCAAAGGTCCTGAGTTCAATTCCCAGAAACCACATGGTGGCTCACAAACATCTGTAATGGGACCCGATGCCCTCTTCTAGTGTCTGAAGACAGTGACAGTGTACTCACATACATAAAATAAATAATTCTTAAAAAAAAAAAAAAAAAAAAAAAAGAAAAGATAGGCAAAAACATAATTGTGAACAGGAAATTGGCTTCTAGGTCTCATGTTGGGCCAGGTGAGAGCCCTGGAGCCTGCAGAGGTGTCAGACCACAGCCTCATGGACAGGCACTCGGGAGCAGTAGAGCTTGTTGCAAGAAGGGCTCTCCAGCAGCCAGCCTGGTGAAAAGGGGCTGGGAGGGAGCAGAGACAATGGCCTCTGCACCTGCGTAGGATCCAGGAAGGCAGCAGAGGCAAGGGAAGTCCTCAAGTGTGGATCCAAGTCTTGGAGACGTCTGTAAATGGGAGCCACTGTAAGTAGGAAGGAATGGCCAGAGACCTATAGTCTAAATTCACTTCTCTATTTTCCTTTTCAAAAAGAGCCCCTATGGGGAGCTGGTCTGTGAGCAAGGGAAGGTCTGGACGTGGGCAGTGGTGAGCCACATTTAGGAGCAGAAAGTAATTGAGCCTCAGATGCATTCTGTGAACCCAGCACCCATGAGCTGCATGTAGTATATAGATAGGATAGTTCTGCCTCAGTGATAATTAAACTCAGTAACATTTTTCTTTAAAAAAAAAAAAATCAAAATTTAAGGCAAAGGATTTAACCAATGAACAACTCTTTTAGATTTGTTAATGCAGGAATTAAAAAACTGATTTACACATGAGTTTTATCCCATATATTATTTTAGTTTTAATTTCTTATCTAAGACATTGGCCCTTTGGGCTGGGCAGTGGTGGCACACGCCTTTAATCCCAGCGCTTGGGAGGCAGAGGCAGGCGGATTTCTGAGTTTGAGGCCAGCCTGGTCTACAGAGTGAGTTCCAGGACAGCCAGAGCTACACAGAGAAGCCCTGTCTCGAAAAAAAAAAAAAAAAAAAAAAAAAAAAAAAAAAGACATTGGCCCTTTAATCAAAGTAATCCTTCAGAAGGCAGCATGCATATAAGACTCATTACTAGGCAGTCAGGCCTAGTATGGAGTGTCCAGACAGCTCCTGAAGGACTAAGGGAGCCCCACCTCTGCCAGGGGATTCCTTCTAAGGAACTGCGAGGCTCAGGCACCAGAACAATCTTTAGATATAATTCACTGCAACCAGCTCCAGAGAAGACACCTGCTCCATCTCCTGCACCATGGCACTGTGGGGTGGGGACGTTCCAGCTCCTGGGCAAGGCCAGGCACCTCCTAGTCATGTTCCACTCTGGAGGGCACAAACCACTTTTCAGGGTAGTACCCACATTTCTTGTTTTTAAACCAGTCACTGAAATAGCACCGTCCTGGCCTTTCCACACAATGAGGGACAACTTTTAACAAGGTGAGACACCCCTAAGTTCAAGAGTCTTACGAGGTGACATTTTGAGTAGTTGTACCTTAAGACAGCTCTTTTCTGTGGTGAGCAGTGCCTCATTCCATAGGCCAGTTAGAGAGCTGGCCAGAGATTAGAGAGAGCTGAGCTGGGTGGGGCTCATGCTACTCACCTGGCTTCATTAATATTCAGAGGTCTAAGGGGACACAGTAAAGATAGCATGTTGAAGCAGACTTTTAAGACACAAGTCACATAACTGTAGGCACCCAATCATCAATAACAACTTAACCAAGTGGTTTGCATGCTCTGAGACTCTGAAATCTTGGCTAAGGAGGCAGAAGTAACTTCTGGTGGACAGCAACTCAGTGATGTCCTCCAATGGGCTCCTAGAGCCTGGTTCAGTCACAGTTTCTCACGATTATTTTGAGCTTACCCGCCAATGAACCGTCCATTATTTTAAAGCCACTTAGCTGCTGGCAGTTTCAGCTTCTAAACGCTCTCAAACCATTCTACAACTCAGTGAACACATTAATTAGAAATGATAAGCAAATTTCACTTCCAACCATACTTGAATTGAATCAACAACTAAAGAGAAGGAAACATGGGAGGCTCTGCAGCAGTGTGCGTAAGAAGACATTAAGGGCAGCGAGCACCCATTCCATCAGGAGCTTACCAGCTTCTGGAGGACAGCTCAGGGTCACAATCCCCTGAGAAGAGAGGTGTCCAGGTGCCACTGTCCAGGCTTGTCATACTGTACAGTGGCACTCAGCATACAGTGGTTTCTTCTGTGTGAGGCACAGCATAACATCCACAATCACAATTGCCTTCTGGTTAGAGCTGGGAGTTCCTGGAGGCCACAACACAGAACATGTACCAGAAGGCATGGCCACCTGGACACAACAGCATGCTGATCTGAAGTCTGCTTCTGGTGACTTGTTCTAGGTTCTAGGTCCAGGGGACAGCATGCTTACTGTCTCAGGCTGTCCAAAAAGCCTGGCTTCATGTCAAGTTCCTCCTTTCCACCTCTGTACACAGGACCTGTCTACACTCTGAGTTTAGGGAGTCATCCTTTTTCTGCCATGCCTTTCTTGCCATTCACAGCATGCTCATGTGTCCTCTGATGGTCTGAATGAGCCCACTGTCCCCTCTGAGCACATGTGTTACCTTGTGTCCTAGAGTAGCTTATGGGGCTCGTGCTTCCCTGTCAGCCAGAAGCCATCTTTCTTTGGCTTGTGAACCAGTAGAGCCTATGTCTTGAGCTTCCGAGCAGAGGACCTGGTAAAGCTCTGGATACTTGCTCCCCATCATTGGCAAAACCCTACTTTGACAAAATTCTACTGCGTGACAGGAACTGAGGGAGAGGGAGCACTGAAGGACACGTGACAGTTAAAGGTGAGGGAGTGCTCTCCTCAATCCTCAGGACAGTTTAACACTTACTCGCTCTCTGCTAAGATGCACATGGACCTGCACAGCAGTGCTGCTGCACAGCAGGAAGTGTCTGCACGCGTGGCAAGCACCAGTGCATTATGGGTGTGCTCTCCATGTGTGTGTAATGCGCATGTATGTACACCTGTTCCTCCTATGTGAATCTGGGTTGTTTTTACTTTCCTCCAGTGGCAGCTTCTCTGTCACCTGATGTCTTTCTCTCTCTGGTGACCACTATGCACACTTTCTCCCCATGTTTTGGCCACTGTTCCCTCTCACACCAACTTGAAGACCACCTTCACAAACAACTTCTCCATGTTCTTCTCTCTGCTGGCTTATTCCATCAACACAAGCCCATGTGATAAAAATGCACATAAACAAAATAAAGATTTAAAAAAGCCAACAAAGAAATGAGCCCCTTCCCCCATATTCTACACCTCCTAAAGCTCCCTGCCTTCCTCCTCTCCCTGAACATTCTTCATGGGCATCATCGGCCCGCATTTCCCATTCTCGATCTGGCACTGGCGTGACCCTGCTAATCCCAGGACCCATAGCCTGGACAATCTCCTCATCCCTTACCTCCCATGGCCTGTCACAGCGAGCCATCAGCAGGAATTGTTTTCTTCCCAGCCTACCTGCTCTGTTACTTCTAGGCTGACATCACAGAGAACTTCATGGTGTCCTGGCCTCACTTCTTCAGAATGACACACTCTGTGGCTTTGGTCGACTCGGGGACCTGTCCATACTTCCAGAGCCAATTGAGTCTCCTAAGAAAGAGACTTAGAACTCTTCCCTCTCCCTTGCCTAACCAGTTCTCTTTACACTGCTCCTTCTCCCTCTACTCACACTGTCGAAGGAACTAGACCTAGGGCTTCTTGCTAACTGGGAAGCACTCTACCACGAAGATATCCCCCAGCCCTCACCTCTAATTCTCTTTGTCTCTTATCTCTTACACCTAATTCATAAGCAAACTGGTCTTGCTTTCAGAATCTGAGGTACATAAACCACCACTGCTGCTACTACTAAGTCCAAGCACCATCGCCTCCAGGCATGGACACCTGGACTGACGTTACGGCCGGCTCCACTCAGCACCTATACAGAACCACACACAGCCAATGGAGTGATGTTTTTCTTTGTTAACTAGCACATTTTAGCTGGGTGCCCACCACAGGCCAGGCATTATGCTGGATGGCATACTGCCCTCTGCACCTAGCCCCCAGTGGTCCCCTCACTCTCAAAATCTCTAAGAGCCAGTGTGCCTCTATGCAGTAACTGAATGTCAAGCAGCAGCAGCCCAGTCGCCTTCCACAGGTCAGGTCCCTAGTGAATAGTTCCCACCCTGAACACACAATGGCCAAGTTCATCTCTTTTCACTCATAAGTATGAGAAACGGTAAGATCACAAGCCAAAAGTGAAAAATCAAAATCAACCAAAATAAAATAACCATACAGTGGCTCATTTCTCTGCTGTCTACAAATGATTAGCCATGGTAGTAGAGAAAAATAATGGAGGACCTAAAGTATATCTTGCAGGACAGAGACAGGCAGGGCATCAGTGCCACACAGCACCAGACCCACAGATCCCTGGGCTGGTCCATGACTGTCACAAGGCAAGTGCCCAGAGGACACAGTCACCAAGAAGCTTGCCTTTGAAAGGTAACTTAAGGATGACTCAATCTGTGGCACTCAAAGTGTCTGCCACCTAATACCAGCACTTTGGGAAATAAGGCAACTAGATTACCATGGGTGAGAGGCCAGCCTGGGCTAAACCATGCTCCAGGCTCCACGCTGGTCATGCTGCGGCTTTAGCAAGGGACTCTGACATTTTAAAACATCAACTCCTCAGTCTGTGGTATATATACTTTGAGAACAGTATGATGACCGCGACATCAGTTATTCTTGTTCAAATTCCTAGTTACAGTGATCAAGATATGAGAACATATACTCCTGTTCACAAATAAGATGCCCAAGTGGAAAGCAAAGAAGATAGATAGGTCATCATCTACACCGAATGATGCTGCAGAACCTGGCCTGTTGTCTGCCAGGAGAAAGAGTTCATGTGCTACAGGATTAGACCTCGTGACAATGTCAGAAAGGAGCACAGCATGCAGGAAGCTGCATGGGAAAAGCCTTGCAATACGTCAGCAGCAGAGGAGAAAACATCAGAACTGGGGCTAAACTGGCATAAGGCTCTTCCTCCAACACAGTGCTTCTCTTTATCCTCAAACTCCAGCCAAGCACACCAAAGACTGTCTGTGTGCTGGCCTTGAACCCACCCTGAAGGTGTTCAGGATGGCATCCTCCTGGAACAAAGCTGAGTGCAGTGGTCTCTGCAGCGCAAAACAGAAACTACAGAGACCATGGCACTGACAATCTACTCACAACGTGGCTGTTCTAGCTTACAGTCAGCCCGAGGGTGCACATCAGGGCTGAACACATTCCTTCCCTGAGTTTTATCTAGATGATGGCAGGAGTCCCTTCAGATTCCTGACATGGCTTCGATGTGGCCAAATTTTCAGGAACATCTCCAGTGAGGTAGCGAGAGTAGATTTAGGGTAAAGACAGCTTGTAGCAGGGGCTAAAGAGGAAGAACAATGAATGACCTGTGCATGTAATGTGGCTGTCACTCTTGTGAGGTAATCCAAGGCCATTCCCAACTCCAGTCTCCCTTAGCAGCCTAGCCCACAGGTCCAGAGAAAAGCCTACATTTGTTTTCTAATGCAAGAGGCAGAAGGAGAAAGCACTGACCCTCCTCCCCCCAGACAAAGAAGAACTGCCTGGAGCTGCGGTGGGCAGGCTGCAGTCAGGAGTACAGAGCAGCAACAGAGGACCAGGACAGGAGGAAGAAGCTGGTGCCCCCCCCCCGCCAACCCCCCCCCTCGCAGGCAGGATTCAAGGAGTAAATTATTCACCTTAGAGATCTTATTAGTGAAAAGGATAGACAGTAATCTGTCTAAAATTGTGAGTTTTCCAATTGTGAGTTTTCATTGCATCAGCTTTCCAAACACAAATGTTTGGGGCCCAGGGAAGACTGCTGCCTGCCATACATCCTCCTGGGCTTGCTTGGCACCTGCCTGGGTTGCTGTTGGAGAAGAGGTGAGTGTAGAACACAGGAGTGCCTGGAGCTGCAGACAGCTAAGGCAGTCGAGGGCAGGGTAGCCGAGGGCAGGCGGAGGGCTCAGCAGTGGGGGAAGGCTAGTGCAGAAGGAAGGAGGCTATCTCCAGGAACAGCAGACGGCAATCAGTTGGGCCATGCCCAGCTCTGCACCTGGGGATGTTTGTCATCTTTCGGAATCTCCATACTCCAAGCACAGAGGCTTGACTACATCTGGGGCAGGAGATAATTATACTCCTCCACCCAGACCCAAGACTCCGGGAAAGGCTTTCCTAGCCACAGGTCAGGGAGGACATGGACAAATCAGTGTCTTCTGGACCTGAAAGGACCACTGCCCTCATGAGCACACAGCAGCAGTGGTTGTCTGTGTAAGATCTGTATAAAATGAAAGCCAGTCAACAGTTTAGCGTGGAGTGGGCAGGCTGACAAGGTCTTACCCCTAACTGAGAAGGCATGGACTCCCAGGCTGGGAGAGACCATTTTCTTTAAAAGTACAGCCCTCTGCTAGGTTCTCAACTATGGCTCCACACTCTGGATATTTGAGCAACACAAACTGGGTCAGTGGGTTATTAAAGAAGAGGGAGACAGGAAAGGGACTGCTTGATCTGAGAGAAGTTAGGAGGGGAGCTGGGGTGATGAATATAATAAAAAAAATTGGATGGCATTCACAAAGAATTAATAAAAATTTATATTAAAAAATACAGTGAGGTCACAAAACAGAGAAATCAGATACAGCACTACAAGTGGGGAAGAGGAAACCAGGATTCAGATCCATCCATCAGCTAAGAGGTTTCTCTTCTGAGTGCACAATCAGATTCAAATAAACATTAATTACAACTACCCGCAACGTGTTTCTTCGCTATCAAACCTCCATCTGGTTGGTTCCTGACCCATTCCTTCCAACCATGTGTGTTTGGGAGCTCAAACCCAAGTTGTCAGGTTTGGAGGCAAGCATCTTTACCCACTGAGCTACCTGCAAGCCCATTTACCTTTTCTTTGCAACAGGGGTCTCACTAAGTTCCCAGGCTGGCTCTGAACCCACCATGTAGTCCAGGCAGGTCTTGAACTTGCAATGTCCCTGCTTTTGCTCCTAACAGCTTGTGCTGCTGGTCCCTGCAGAGTCCAGTGATCCTTAAAGAGAAACTCCCAATGGCGGCTCTGCTTCTGGTTTGTGTAAGAACAAGAAGCTTGTGCACAGACAACCTAAACAGGTGTTTTGGGAAAGAGACAGGGGGTCACAGCCCTCCAGACCAGAGGGAAAATGGCACCTTTCTGACAGAGTCCCTGCCTGGAAGGTGGTGCCAAAGATTATTTTATTCATCACAAACGACATACTACTTTAGTCAAAATTAAAGCACTTATTTTTAAAAGAACAGTGAAAGCAGAGATACTTGAAGATTTTCTTTAATCTTCAAATTAAAAAATGATATGATGTTAAAAAGAAAAAAAAAAAAAAAACCAAGAAAGACTCCTGAGTGACAGAGCCCCATTTCCTGGCTCTGAGGAGGCTCCATCCTTTGCAATAATTCGTGCTTGCTGTTATGAAGCTGCTGTCTCCTGTACCTACAGTATTACTCTGCAAGAGAAGCACACAGCAACCAAACCCCAGGGTCCCAGGGCAAGCACTACACCACCAGAAAATGAAAGCAGATAATCAACCCTTAAAATTTATGTCACTCATGTGTATGTTTACACTTATTATTTGGGGTTTTGTAGTCCAACCAGCCACTTTCTGCTGTTACACTTAATCATTTTTCCTCTCTCTCTTTCCTGCCCTCCCCCACACACTACGAATCTATTCCCCAATTGGATCCTGGCTGCCACAAGGACAGGCAGGAGGCACAGGGATGCTGTCACTCCTCCATGGGGAAAGCGAACAGTAGTGAAATGCTTCGTTCCTGAGTCTGCCATAAGCCAATTACGTGACAGTTTCCATCAGTTCACATACTGCACAACAATCAAAATACATTGCGAATTTACAAGGAAACTGGCCGGCTGGCTTAGTTTAGGTCTTTACTTATTGAGAACAGATCCCATACAACCCTCTGTCCTCCTGGCTGCATCTCCTGAGTGCAGTGCTGGGACGGTAAGGCGTGTGCCACCAGGAAAGATCACACTAAGTGGGTAAGTAGGCAGTTACATAGGACTGTTTTTCTACACAGAAGGGTGAAATGACTAATGAGCACTAATGTGATAAGTGGGAGCCAATTTTATAAAATTCTATGGTTGTAATTTCCGCTGTTTTAGGCAAGAGACTGAATGAACACTGACCATTGATAGTGAGTGTGAGAAAGAAACCCAAGCTCAGTCTGCACTGTGACCATAGAGAGGATGAAGGCTGAGCTACTGTGAAACACTTGGTATAACATAGCACCTCCTTCCATGTGCGCTGAAGGCACATCTCCTCCATGATGAATAAGCTCACTGAACTGTTTTTTTCCCCTTCTTCTAAAAATGATTGCATATAAATCATCATGTTGTACTTAATGAAATGAATAGTGTTTGTGGCTGATTAATCTTGGCAACATACAGAGAACACACATGGTTCTGACAGAGCAGTACCACAGTGCTGGAAAGCAGGCATTTAATAAGATGCTTGAGTTGTAATTGTGCCTCTGTTGGAAAGGCACAGGTCCCTATCCAGTGTGGTTTAATTAACTAGCCTGACGGCCTGATCGCTTGCTTCCCTCACCTCTCCACAGCTCAGGAATAGGCTGTGAGAGTTCGGCAGGATTCTCTGGTACATTTAGAGATTTTTTTTGTTTTGTTGTCTGTTTGTTTGTGTGTTTGTTTTTCAAGATAGGGTTTCTCTGTGTAATCCTGGCTGCCCTGGAACTTACTCTGTAGATGAGGCTGGTTTCAAACTCAGAGATCTGCCTTCCTCTGCCTTCCCAAACACTGGGATTAAAGGTGTACCCACCACCTCATGGCTCAATATTTCTTACTTGATGTCAGGAAACACAAATTACCTCTTGGTACTTGTGGTATTTACAGCTGATAAGGTGGCCCACCACAGGCAAACCCAGATGAAGTAGCTGATAGTAGGACATTAAGCTGGAAATACAAACACAAATTCTTGCCAAATATAAAATGAAGAGGCCAGTAAGCAATGCTGTGGTACCCAGTTCATCTTTTAAGTGGAAAAGGTGTTATATTTATCAGTCACTCTCCCGCAGGTTCCACATATAGGGCTGAAGTTATGCTATGAAATATTAAACAGTAGTATGTTAACTTTAAGTTCTACTAAAGAGAATTTCAGGTTTTGTTGCTGACTCTTTCAGTGTTCTCTTCTGATGAAATGTGAAAACATAACAAACACATTAAAATTGAGCAGACTCAGAGAGGCTCTCGGAACACACTGAAGGCCATTTTTTGTTCTCGGATTGAGAATTTCCTGTGCTGCAACCAATCAGGATTCATGAGCCCCCAGAGGCCACAGAGTGTTTCCACTAGTGCTTCTGTGCAGCCCACTGGATGGAGGCCTCTTAATTGAAACTGCCTCTTCAATTTCTCTTTAGAAATCACTGTTTAATTTAACCATCAAATATTAATTAAAACAACCGGGCAAACTACCACTTCATTATCCAAGCAGCTCCCAATCTCTCCCATTCCTGACAATGGACCGACCTAGCAGCTGTTTTCATTTTACCATTTTGCTTGGTGGTTTGAGTTAAAAAACACAAACTTAAAAGAAAAAAAAAAAAAGAACAACAACAAAAGACACCCACGGAAACAAAGACTAGAATGGAAGCAATGAGCCCATTTTCCATAAAACCAATATGTCTGCAACGACCTAACACCATCATAGAAACTCACAAACCTCCCTACTGATGTCACCATCGAATGCTCAGATTGACAATGACACCAAGTACAATGGGATGCACTCGTCCTGGGGGACGACACCTCCACAGCTCTCACCAAACATCACAGCATGGCCTAAACACACGAAACCTCTCATCACACAGAGATCCCATTTCCCAATCTCACTGCAGCATCTTACTCATACAGGCATGAACGCACGCACAACAGTGCTGGCTTTTGAACACCTCACCTCTAGTTCCTGCTCCCTCTGTAGTGCAAACTGTTTGAAGGACTTGACAATGAGGCCAGCATTGGAGCAGTCGTAGACAAAGATGGACGGGCTGCCCATCCACGTCTGCAGGTCGTATATGGACAGTGGGATGTACTGAGTGTAGTTCTGGAAAACAAGCACAGGTTGCATGGGTTATACATACATGTCATGAACTCGAAGGCTGACCAGCACTGCACACCAGAGAAGGAAGGGCCCAGTGTCTGCTCGTAGGCGGAAAGTCCTCACTAGCCATATAAAACCACACACTGACTTTTACCTCTGTTGCTGTAACACCTTACTCCAGCACTGCTACAGGGAAGGAGCTGTTCCAGATCATGTCAGCAGCTTCTTTACACTGGATTCAACTGCTCCCCGCACCCCGAAAACAGTCCACTTTAGAGGGTCCCCCTTTCACCCCCAGCCATGGCATGTACACAACCCCCAGGCCACCTTTCTGTGGCTGCTCTGCTTGTGTGACACAGACGGGCTCTGGGGGCTGGGTTCAGATTCACAAGCTTGCCTTGATGCTGCTTCAGTTGCAGAGCACTCTGTAAGTGGGATTGGCTCTGCACAGTGTTTGCGCTCATCACAGAAGAGTGACATAGCAGCACCAGGTGAAGAGCGATGCACTTTTCTGGACACACTGTTCTGCTTATCTGATTGCTGGTAGCTAACAGGAGAAAAAATCTGAGTCTAAAGAAATACCTAGGGCTGGTGAGATGGCTCAGAGGGTAAGAGCACCAACTGCTCTTCGGAAGGTCATGAGTTCGGATCCCAGTGACTACATGGTGGCTCACAACCACCCGTAATGAAATCTGATGCCCTCTTCTGGTGCGTCTGAAGACAGCTACAGTGTACTCATTTATAGTAAAAAATAAATCTTTAAAAAAAAAAAGATGTTCTTTAAAAAAAAAAGAAAGAAAGACCTAAAGGGAGCTGATGAGATGGCGCAGTGGGTAAGAGCATCGACTGCTCTTCAGAAGGTCATGAGTTCAAATCCCAGCAACCACATGGTGGCTCACAACCACCATGTGAGATCTGATGCCCTCGTCTGGCGTGTCTGAAGACAGCTACAGTGTACTTATTTATAATAATAAATTTAAAAAAAAAAAAGAAAGAAAAAAATGCCTAAAATCCTCTTTTGAGCCAAAACAAAGACAAATCAACACAACAATCAGAAAAGGTCACCCTGCACACACTCACCCTTGCCTGGGTATCAGCAGTGTAAGTGTTGGCTCCTAGCAGCTGAACCACAAACACTGACTCTGGGGTGCCTATAGCTCAACAGAAGGAGGCAAAACAAGGACTGCAGAAAAGGAGTGTTCAGGTGGCCAGCAGGAGCTGTCCCTTCCTCTACTTGGCAGAGTTAGGCACAGTCACAGCCTGAGGACAGTGCAAGGTGTGGCCATCTCCAGCTCTGCTGAGGACCGCACTCTAACCAAGCTCCTGCTCTTCCTACTGTCACATTGTCCTCATTTGGCAGATTGTTTACAATCACAGTACTCTGAGACAGAACACCTGGAAATGTTCTCTCTAAATAAACACTCCCAGAAGGATTCTAAAGACACCAGTTCCAGGATAATGGCTCCATACAGCAACGCCAGTCCCATCAAGATGCACGAGGGGTTTTTCCTCTAATGGAATTTGACAAGCTGATACTAAAGTAAGTGCAGAAGAGAAACCACAAAATTAGAAAAAAGAAAGTTTAATAAAGAATAATGAATAGAGATTCGCACTACCAGATATTAGAAAGGCTATAAATTTATGTAATTACAGGCTGGTATTATTGAGGGTGAGACAAACAAATCAACAGAGGAAAGGCCCAGAAATAGGCCCACATATATAACTGTGATGAAATGGCATTTTAAATCAGTAAAGAACAAATGAATGATTCAGTGGGTGATGCTGGAAAGTCTAACTAACCATTTGATATTTCCTCATAGACGCTGTACCAAAAAAAAAACAAAAATGAAAAAACAACAAAAAAACAGAATTTACAATCAGTAAACACAGAATATTTTTATTTACTTAGATGAAGAAAAACCTTCTTAAACAAATCACAAAATCTAGAGGTCTAAAAGAAACTAGATATAAACACACATTTATGACTGCCAGCTTCTAAAGGAAGGTGGCAGAGCCGACAACAGATTCGTGTTCAGAAGGTATGTGTTCAGGCTCCTCCTGCTCTGGCCAGCAGTGGTCACGACAGGAGCACACACAGCACCATGAATGGCAGTGGTTAGGAAGGTCTGTGCACCAGCCTGTCGGATGACAGTGGAAAAGTGAGAGTCAATCTACCCACCCACCTACACAATTCCATCTGATTTCCTTCAGCAGAATGAAAAGAAAAGATAAAAAATAAATAATGCTTCATAATGACAAAGATGTGCTGAACTTAGTGTTGGTGGGTGTAGAAACTAACAAAAATATTTTGGAAGATGATTTGTCAGTACTGATCAAATTTTAAAATCTCCAACCACGGGTAGTGGTGCCGCACGCCTTTAATCCCAAAGCTTGGGAAGCAGAGGCAGGTGCATCTCTGAGTTGGAGGCCAGCCTGGTCTACAGAGTGAGTTCTAGGACAGCCAGGGCTACACAGAGAAACCTTATCTCAAAAAAAGGAAAACAAAACAAAGCAAAAATAATGCCTTTCCCATTTGTCAGCTTCCACATGCCTCTACAGAACTACAGGAACTCTGGTGTTGGTACAGAGAACACTGAAGGGTGTTCGGAGTCTGTTCCAGTAAGACTGTGACGCACTGGGGCCTGGTGTCTGTTTTCTGCCCTTCTACACAGGAGGGTCCTGGGTGAGGACATACCATGTTTCCTTAGAACCTGGCTAGTGACACATGACGAGAGTTCAACATCCCACATCCCAACCCCAAGTGTTCTTAGTGGTCACTTTGGGACCTGTATCCTGCCCAGGCTTTTAGGACAAGAGTCAAGGGAGGCCAATGCTAGGCTGAGAAGCCCAGGCCCCAAATAAAGACACTTAACCTACAGCTCACCTCAATATTCACAGAGCTCATAAAAGAGAACCAAAAACCAAGCTTGACAGGGAGGCAGAACCTGCGGTCCTAGCTATATGAGAGAATGCATGAGCCCAGTAGCTGAGGCTAGCCAACACATTAAGACCTGATTGTCAAATTAAAACAAACAAACAAACCTGACCTAAGATGCACAGGGGACCTCATTCTTCCTCACTCGAGTGAGTGCTGTGCCCCTTGATAAGTAGAACTTGTCTTGATAAATAGCCACATGAAAAGGAGGTATGGGTGGCTTCTTAATGATTTTAAAATGTGAACTTCAGAACATCATTCTGTCTGTCTGTCTGTCTGTCTGTCTGTCTGTCTCTCTCTCTCTCTCTCTCTCTCTCTCTCACACACACACACACACACACACACACACAGTATGTGTGTCAAAGAGAGCTGTAGATGTGAGGCAGCTCACCTTGCCATGTCAGCACTGCTTTCCACACTTAGACAATAAAGTAGCCACAAGCTGATGAATGAGCTGACTGCATGAAGGCTAGCCTCCCTCCATTCTGTGACAGGCTCTGCATCCAGGAGGACACATCACAGCTACTCCTTTTATGCATGTGTTCTGTAAGACTCTACAAGACAGGATGCATACAGACCACTTCGAGGGAGCAAGTGGGCATGCCCTGGGATCTCAGTGATAGGCCTCCATATCCTTCCCAAGCTGTAATTGGTATATGAACGTGGAGAGATGTTCTTCATCAATGATGCTGGGAAGGTCTCCTCAGCTCTCGCAGCCTAGGGACTAAAAGTAACCTTGTACTGTGCAGAGCACAGCAGCAGCAGTGAGGACCACTGCAACCTGAGTGAGCTGTTCACACCTCTCACAAATGTAGGCCCCAAGAGGAATGAATGCAGCTCACCAGGTCTGTGCAGTTGTTGATGACCAGAGACATTGTCATCTATATTGTGTTCCAGGTGCAAGCTCACGGGTCCCACAACCAGCAAACAAGCATGAAATGAAATAAGTCTACTATTTACATTTGCCCAAAGGCAAAGTTATACTTAAATTTCTAAGTCATCAAGGTACTTAGAGTTGATTTATTAAAATAACGAAGGCCAGATATATTAGGGAAACTTTTAACAACTTCCATCTTCCACAATGCAACAGCAAGGTACAAGGCAACACCCAGATCCTAAGAGCTGGAACCCACCCACAAAGCAGCACGGAGCAAGTCCCAGAACTTAACACTGGTATTTACTCGCCCTGTGCCTTTAGTTATGGAGGACTTCTGCTGTATCCCACACACATAGGCACCTCCCATACTGGAGGCTTAACAACACATCTGAGGCCTGTCTAGAAGCAGATTCCTCAGTGGTCTGTTGCCACAGTGACATTTCTCCACATCCATACATTGCACAGGACTGTGACCATGTACAGCAGCATCCCTGGCTTTAACCAACAGAGGCCAAAACCATTTAGCCCTGACCATCCAAAGGATCTCCAGATGTTGCCAAATGCCCCTTAAAGAAAACTCTGGCTAAAAAGGTAGACAATCTCATCAAAACCATTAGCTGTATGGTTTAGTGAGACAACAAAATCAGAAGGCTGTGATCCCCTGGGAAAACAAAACAGAGCCCACTCTATTAAACCACCATGTGGAGAATGACCTTTGAGAGCTAATCCTCACTAACAAGCTCATGGGCTCCCAGGACCCATCTCAAAAAGATTGCCAAGGGTTTGTCAAGCTCCCGGCCAGAATTAAGGTCCTGTGAACCAGCCAAGTGCAGCTACAAGCACAGCCTTGGCACTCAGGGGACCAACAGGCAGTGGCAGAAGGAACAAAGCCCAAAGGAGCCGAGTGTTGATTGGGAACACGCCTCTGCTCCTGAGCTCTCACTCCACAGCAGGCAGTGGCCCTGGGAAGCAGAGACTGGGGAACAGGTGGGGACTATGAGCAGAGGGTTGGCTAGACTGAAAGAGCAGGGAAGCCCTAATCAAAGAGCTAGAAATGGGTTTTACAGAATGTATTCATTAAAATCCACTTCTCTGACAGATTCCATTAAACACAAAGGGGAAAGACCACTTGCTTTATCAGACTGTCACTGCAGACTGTGTCAACTGTAACAGCAGCTATGGTTGGAAAAGGCCCAGCCCACAACAGTGCCGAGAATACCTTCCAAAAGGCTAGGTCAATCTCTGGAAGGGTCGGATGCCAAGAACACATGCACTGCACCACTAAGATTTCTGGGAAGAGTGAAGCTAAGCTCTGATTTCAACTATGGAGCAGATGGCAATGCCAAGCAACTCCTATGCCTGGTACTGTGACAACAATGAGCAGAGACAAAGGCAAAGATGATCAACAGGCCACTCCCAGGGAGGGACAGGCAGAGCTGCAGTGGAGTGAATGGTGGGGAGGAGGGATCTAGCGTTGTCAAGTGTGCATACTTAGTAGGACAGTCGGGACAGCACAGTGGCACCCCCATTGGTGCACCCTGGACAAGCAAACCTGGACACATGGAACAGTGGCTTTGACATGCAGCAAAGCAGTGCCATCGAGTCCCCTAGGGAGTGCTGAACCCATAGATGCCACTGGTCCACAAGTTCCTGAAGTGGCTGTTGGAGTCAGTGCATCCCACCATGTCACACTTCTCAAGCCTCCTCTCCAAGTGTATCTGTGGACAGTAGGCATGCAGGATAGACAGCCTCTCCCAGGCTTGGCCATTGCGTTAAACTCACAGAAACACCATCACGATTGCTGCCAACTCATCTCCTCAACACCTGTTCAACACTCTGTGGTGGTGTTTTTCTCAATGTACAGTATCATAATGTCAGAGCAGTTATAATGGGGTAGGGGGACATGCTGATATTCTGCCTCCTGAGCCTTTGGGGACTCAGCCTGCTTTCTCACCCAGAAATAAGCTCAGACAGTAGCTGGCTCACATGCCACAGGTGGCAGCCTCTGTTTACCTCTTCTCCTCATGCCCTCTCTTCCTCCCTTCCTTCTTTCCCTAGCTCCCACATCTCAGAGAAAACATGGTTCCTTGGGTCTTGCTCTGAGCAGACATGATTTCCCTACATCATCCCCTTTTCTCATGATCCATCCACCAATGAACAGACTGTGGTCCTCCATCACTCTGAAGTATCTACAAGCAGAGTTGCCTCCTCCTGACACAGAAAGCACTCGTCACCTGACAGCTTCCTGCAATCCCGCCTTCCTTCCTTTATTGGCTGTAAGACTCACTACAGTATAAAGAGTGTAGCCTACTCAAGAACATCCACAGAACTCTGAAATCTTAACAACTTTAGCCCTAGCCTAGCCCCAAGTCTCTCACTCCCACTTGCTCACAAAGTCTGGGTTCTCTGCAACACATAAATGCACAAAATCAGACCCATATAACACAGGTTAGCCCTTGCAAAATTGTGCCCAACTGTACCCACCACAAAGACAATGGACACACCAAGAGCTCACATCTTTGTTTCTACGTAAGGTTCTTGGGTGGACCTAGCATTTCCTGTGTGGAAATGTCTCACATCAGGGTTGACTCCAGAGGCAATACTGTAGGAACTTGCAGCCTCTTGAAGAGCTATAAAGAAGGCTCAAAGAATGATGGACACATCAAAGAGAGTGTATGTGGTATAATATGAAGGTGAGGAGGAAAAGGGGAAGGGGGAGAAGGGAGAGGAGGGGGAGAGGGAAGATGAGGACAATGACATGACGGACACAGCACAATATAATGTGGTGACAGGTCTTATCAGATACTAAAGTTTGGGCCCGAGATGGAATAATTTTTCCAATACAAAAATCCTATTATTAGACCATAACACAAACACTGAAATAAACATGGGCCCGCTACTAACCAACTGTAAGGAAAAGGAAAAGCAGATGAGTCCATCTAATAACTCGAGGAGAAGCCAGTGGTGTCCCTACTGGAGTGCAAAAGAGGAACAAGACTGTTTAAGGACATGCAGCTTGTACAAGGCTTCAAAGTGTCTCTGGGGTATCCACTGATGACCAAAGAGAGACCAAAGCAGCAACTGGCCAAGCCATGAGGCAGCACCACTAGCAACAGTGAGCACTATCAGCAGAACAGCCTCTGAGCGCCAGTCCAGGGTTCCACATCAGGTTCTTGCAGGTGGCGCCAAGCACACTCACCACTGATTAGTCTTGCCCACCCTGCATGGTATGTTGAATTTTTCTCTTACAGTATAATTTTAACAAATAACTGTACATGTGCTCGTAGGGCACAGTGCAGCATGTATGCGGTGCTTAGCTGTCAGTCACTAAACTAGCTCATGCATCACCGCAGACAATGCTCTCCTTATGTGAGAAACATTGAAACTCTCTCCGCTTGCTGTTTGATGTCCTCCCGCTCCTCCCCCTCCCCACCCCTACCCCATCCCCATCCTCTCACTCCTCCCATTCCCCTCCCCCAGCCCATGCTGTAGTAATTGTATTTCTTTCTGCTTCTTCCAGGTCAATCTTTTAGCTTCAACATCTGATTGAGAGCATGAGGTCCTGGTCCCTCTGCTGTCCAGATATTAGGCTGCACTCTGCCACACTATGGCCCAGGACAGGGCTTCTGTCTCTGAACTTTCAGGGAGTTTACTCACCTCATGCAGCACATACATGACCTCCACCTACTTCAGATTAGGGCCAACTTACTGCCCAATTTCCAGCAGGCCCTGAACACTACTTGTACATCACCAAGGTGTCCAATGCCTTGAAAGGGACCACAGGGTTAGACGCTTCTCTACAGCTTTTGAATGGGAAGCACCATGCTGTCAGAGTGGGGTTCTACAGCAGCCAGAATGATGCTCCCCAGACTCAAGGCAGCAGAGGCTCTCCCCTAAACATGACAAAGAAGTACCACTGAGTTCAGTCAGCTCACTGCATGAGCCTGCAGTTGAAGGCAGACCATTCTCCATCAATGTAGGCTCAAACCAGCCTTGACCCGACTGAGCCTTGCTTATCTGTCCTGATCAAGCTTGAGACTGTCACATCTTCTATAGTACCTGTTAGGTGGAAAAATGCCAATTTGCTGCAGAAACTGAGTGCTAGCATCACATGCAAAGACAGACATTTCTTAAACACACAATACTTAAAGAAAATTCCTGGCTCTATAGAAAGCTCTGGTCTGTCTGTCTGTCTGTCTTTCTTTTCTTTTCTTTTTTTTTGAAAACTATATTTTTTATGTTTACATGTAAAGGTGTTCTGTCTACATGTACAGCTGTGTGCTTGCAGTACCCAGAGAGAGTAGAAAAAGGCATTAGATTCCCCCCTTAAAATGGAGTTACAAACCATTCTTAGGCACTATGTTGGTGCTGGGATTCAAACCTTTGTTTTCTGGAAGAGCAGCCCATATTCTTAACCAGTGAGCCATCTCTCTAGCCTCAAAAAGCCCTAATTTCTAAGCAGTACACTCTTGTGTGGTTCCCAAATGCCTGCTTTGGCATGTGCTTGGGAACATGGGTTAGACAGCCTATAAATGGCCAGGAGGGCGTGCCAGAGTCTAGTTCAGCTGAGGCAGCACAGCACAGACACCATGGACTGACATAGAATACAAGCTCTTTTTTCTATCTTCCTCTTAGACTTTTTATTTTTAACATTCAGCACAAATATAGTGAGAGAACAATTTTTTATAAAGAAAAGAAAACTAGAAACAATCCAGGTGTCAGCAACAGGGGGAAGGATCAGTGAAGCACAGACCACTCCAAGTAGACTATCAGCCTGACAGAATCAACTGCAACAAAAACGCAAGCCTGAGTAAAAAGTCAGCTGACCACACTTGATAGCATTTATATAAACTCAAAACTAGGCAGAACCAGGGAGGCATGAGGCAGGCCTCTTCACTATAACCAGTGAGACAGGCCCCTTCACTGTAACTCTGGGACCTGAGAGTAAAGCAGGGGAATGGAGGATTTGAGACAAGCCTGCACAATACAAGACCTTGACCATGCCAAAGTAATTTTCTAAGAGCAGCACAATGAGAACTGTGGGTCAAGAGGCAGTTTGCTCAGGAAATGACCCTTTGAAAACACACACACACACACACAAGATGGGGGGCAAGTTCACAGGTTTACCATGTTCAAATTGCTAGAGTTTGGATCTAGAATGTTCCTTGGTCTTGGGTCAGTGGGAGAGTGTGTAGCTCTGAGCTCCTTCTTTCATTCCTGGGCATGGATCTCTTCTGTCAACAGTCCTGCCATGCTGTATTGGTCTGCCACAGATACAAAGCTAAGACCGTGACTCCAGAGCGCCAGGTTAGCTTTCCTGTGCACTGTTCCATGTAAACATGTGCTCTACATTACACACGGCTGGGATCTGCAGCTGCTGTGGCTCTCAGGGAACCAAAGAAGAATTAGAATATGTTCTAACCAAATACCCAAGAATTCTAAGAATAATCAATATTATAATGGACCTATGTGAAATCACTATGTAAAATTAAATATTTAAAACACATCATTACAGTGCAGTAGCTATACACCTGGCTAATAAACACCCAATACCTGGAAACTGAAGCTCAGGGCATTTGGAGGGAATGGAAAAAGCAGCTATCTAAGACATGAACAATGATACCATTAACTTAAAAAACAACAATCAGGTGTGAAGAACACAGACCACAGCATCTGCGGAGGCCTCACATGACCAAGACGCCCAGCAGGAAGGCCAGCAGTGAGGGAAGGGCCAAAGGGGATGGCTAAGGCTGTCGGCTAAACCCGGAGGTGAACACGAAGCCAGAATGAGCAGGAAAGGACACAGCTTCAGGCCAGAGAGTAGGATGGGGGCACTAACTGGGAAGAGGTGGGAAAAGTGAGGGTCTGCTGAGGGAACAAGGGGAGGCCGCTGGGGTAGCTCAATCACACACAGTGGCTACCCAGTCCCTAGATCCCTTCTCATGCAATCAGAAGAATGCTGCATCAACTGTTTTGCAAATTTTGAGTTTTTAGTAGGTCTAGAAACATTTTCTTTTTTAAAGTTCAAAATGTGGGTGAAGGTAACTATACCTTTCAGCATCAAGGAATTTCTTTATAAATTTATAAAGAAAATAAAAAGCCTGAAGTTTCCAAGATTTCTCTAAAGAAATAGAATTTTTTGCTGATGGCCTTCAACTACTATAAGCAAATGTAAGATGCTAGAAATTCTAAAAAGAAAGGGTCAAGTTCACAATGAAATGAAGGCTCTCCTGTACTCCCACAAAGTAAAATTTCAACAAACGATGTCAGTGAGAATAATGGAACTATGAAAGTCACAAATTTTTCAAGCAAATGCATATTTAAAAACCTCTACGATCTGTCTTTTAATAGAAGCAGCAGCTGTCTGTTTCATACCAGAGAAAGAGGTGGCATCTATATACCTGATAATTACAATGTCGTGTGAAAAACAAAAACAAAACAAACCCATAAACTATGTTGTATATGCATGTGCACGTGTAACCATGACAACAGGATCTGTAAGTTGCTTGGGGAACTCATGGTTATTTAACCATAAGAAAGGCCAGGCGGAAGCAGACACAATGACGACATCATCATCTCTAAGGCTCTGAAGTTCATTTGTGACCACACCGTGGAAGTGACTGAAAGCCATGTCTGGCTTACAAGCACTACGTCATGATGCCAGCACTTCTGGGCCATGCTCTCCGGCTGCCTACTGAGCATCCAAGGAACAACCATGGGAGGGAGTTCAATCTCCAGGGCACCCTCAAAGCAGGCCTGCAGACGGGTCCTGAGGCAGAGAGCAGCCTGAGAGGCAGCTTCTTAAGCAGTATGAGGGCTGCACACAGGTACTGAGAGTGATGGGACAGTCAACAGACTGCCCTTCCTGAAGACTCTCCCTTCTCCCCGTCAAAGGCCCGCACTCCAGGCTGACAGAAACTGCATCTCCCTGGGTGGCTGGGTAGTCCCTGCCTAGCTTCCTCCACATTTTCCCTCCTATATCTCCTTTTCTGCTGCTATGACAGAATGTCACCAACTGAGTAACTGATAAAGAAATGGACGTTCTCTCTCACAACTCTAGAGTGCTGGTATGCTGGCACCTGCTGAGGCTCCTTCTTGAATGAAGTTCAGGCCTTCCTTTTTATAGCACTACATATACTTACAACAGGGCCCACCTTTACTTATGTCCCAAAGACCCACTGGCACCTCTGGGGACCTTGCTCTGGCTCTCAGATCTCACACTTCCTTCATTCTTGGTCACCACATGCTGGGGACCCAAGCCCACTTATCCCACTTCTCAAAGGTGCACACTCACAGCCCAGGGCCAGCAGGTAACACCAGCCCCTTCTTCTTCCTGTCACTTCATCCTGGTCATGCTCCAGGCCTCAGCTGTTCTGTGCACCTTTCCTCAGTCCATCACACTGCTGTCCACTGACGTCCTCAACATTCAAGCTCACCTTGCTGGCAGTGTTTAGTGCCATTTTTACCTATGCTGGCTTTCCTCTTGCTGTCTTCACAAATCCATCTCTCAGGCAACAGAGGGGGAGGGATCCCAGAAGCCACCTGGCCACACTCCTGCCCCCAGCACCCCACCTTGTTTTCTGTCCTTTCTAACCCTTAGTGTAGACACAGTCTCCGGTCTCCCCCACTGAAGGCTCCACTTGGTGCTGACTTAGCTCCTGCAGAAGGGTCTCTGGGAAGGAAGGGAGCTCGCTGCTGCTCCATCTTTCCTGCATCACCTGACTTGTCACAACACAATTAGCAGTTTCTTTTTAACTTGACTTTCAACCAGCACCTAGCAAGAAACAATCTTTGCTTTTAGTGTGGTCTCCATGAGGCCTTATCTCCTGATGTCCAGAGCAGTCAGACACTGAGAGATACTGTGTAAGACAGACACTGAAGAGCAAGCAGGTCCAGCCTTTGAAGGCATTTCTGGCAGAGAAGGGCTTTTTCCACTCAGTGAGCCTTTTCCTGTGCTCTACAGAGTCCAGAAGCCTTCGACAGAAGCTATTTATGATCTTTGCTTGTGCACCCAGCACAGAGCCAAGTGACTTTCTTGCCTGCATAGCTCGAGCAACTTCACCTAGAAGAGCAGGCTTCATCTCAGCTTGCCTCTCTCAATGCACTGAACATGAGTTTTGTGGCTTTATGTTTTAGTTTAGGGCAATTTTAGTTTTTTTATTTGTTTATATCCAGATTGTACCTCTACCAGAAATGCCTTCAAAGGCTGGACCTGCTTGCAGCAATGTCATTGTGCTCTGAAACACCAGGCCCCTGGCGTCTGTGAAGCTAGCTGCACAAGTCTCTTTTGTCTTGTTTTCCTCCACTTCACTGTCCTGTTGATTGCTTTTTTCATAGATTTTCTGTTTTTATGTGACTGTCCACCAGAGATACACTAGTATTTGTCTAGGTCTCAGAACACAATGACATTGCTGCCACAGAGAACCAGACAACACAGAGGACCAGACACCACAGAGGACCAGACGCCACAGAGGACCAGACAACACAGAGGACCAGACACCACAGAGGACCAGACACCACAGAGGACCAGACACCACAGAGGACCAGACACCACAGAGGACCAGACACCACAGAGGACCACAGGAGAGCTACAGAGGACTCAGGAGGAGAAGGAGCCAGCTTGGGCACACTCAAGGACCAGAAAGTCCGTGACTGACAAAATAACACCTGGTTAGGTTAGGGTCAGCCACACCCTCCCATGTCCATATCTACGTGTGGGCCAATCCCACTCCACTGTGGGGTTGGAGTTAAAAGTTTTGAGGCATGATCTTGCTATGTAGTCCAGCCTGATCTCAAACTCAGTCCTCTTGTTCCAGCTTCCAGAGTAGAGAGTTCACCATACTCAGCCCACGTTTTCCCCTTTGACTGTGGTTTACACTTGTTGGGTAAATGTTGCAGCACTGCTTAAGATATCAGGGTGACCAATGACACTGCTCAGATCTTTTCCATTAAGACTTTTTCAAATAGGAAAAATTATGCTCTACCTGGAGTTTCCTTTTTAAAAAGTTTAACCCTCAGTCTTCAGCATTCACTTTAACTTAGTGCTACTGAAAAGGCAGATACTCAGACTCCAGCAAGGGGGAGGTTTTGTTTCCTCCTTCCCCTCTGCCCATTCTGCTGTACTTTCAAACTGACAGGAGGTGTGGACACACGCAGGAAACCTGCTTGTCGTCGGGAAATACCTAACTTCATCCCCAGGGATTCTCCTCATGGTGCCTGTTAACACAAGCACATGCTTTCTATGTGACTCTGCAGTAAACGAACCATCTTCAACTTGGACCAGCCTTCAGCTGCACCTCTGTGTAAGGCAGACTTCAACCTGCCTTCTTAACTCAGACATAACTCACAAAGAAGCTAAATCCGAGCCTGGACACTCTAGAGAGTCACTAGTCTGAGCTTTTCAGTGGTAAAAACAATGTCCACTATTAATAAAGACACAAGTTGAAATATCTACAAAACACATATCTGACAAAGGACAAAGGTCTAAAAGGCACACGGAATTGTTAACGCTCAACAAGCAAAGAGGATTCTTCTTAAAGAGGCAGGTGAGCCGGGATGTGGCTCAGCACACACAGGCTGTGGAGCCACCTAGCAGGTAAAACCGTCCGGAGCAGACGAGTTAGCAAGGCAGACAATGGACCAGAGCCAGAGTTTGAAGATATGCTGAGCACCACCCTGTCACAGGTCAGACTACTAAAAGCTGTGAACTCACTAGCAACAAGACAACACGACACATTTTCGGAGTGACTTAAGTCCAGAACGCTGACACTGCCAATACAGGGAGCACTAGTGGAAATGCAAATAACACAGACACCTCGCAACAAAGGTCGGCAATTCTTACAAAGCTAATTATGCTCTGACCATGTGCATCAGCAACCTGAAGAATGCCAAGTCAGAGACAGACAGAGCCACAAGTTCAAGGCCAGCTTGGGCTGCATAAAAACCTGTTTCAAAATGAACTGCTAGAGCCTGTGATTGGGCAGTAGAGAAAGGAGGTGGGTCTTGAGGATTAAAGTGAGGTGACTCAAGAGAGATGAGGAGGTATGGGGGAGAAGAAAGAAAGAAGAGGAAGCTACCATGAGGCCATGGTATCCAGAGCATGTGCCCAGAAGAGTAGGCCCTAAGGACAGGCTGATGGAACAGAAGCGGCCCAGGCGGGACTCAAACAGCAGATAACAAAGGGCATATGGTGTGGATATAGGTGGGAACCTGCCCAATCTAGGGATACAGCTTGTAAATAAAGTACTGGGTTTTAGTGTCTTTTATACACATAGAAAGGAATAAATAATTCATTTACAGTGAGCTATAAACACAAACTTGAACTTCATCTCATGCAATATATGAAAAGGGTTTGTGTACATCACAGACATAACTATAGTTAGCTAGGTCAGGTGCAGCTGCCCTGGAGAGAACAGTGAGTGTGTTCACTCACTGTCCACAGTTCACAGGATGATGAAGAGTTTCTGCCTAAAATATAAAGAACTCCATCAGGTTCAACAGGAGAAAACCCAAGAAAAGCAGCTTGTGGCCAGCTGTCAATCAACAGGGCTCAGATTCAACAGGTTCCAGAAAAATCTGAGTTGGAACAAACGGGCTTTTTCTAAGTATGGCCAATACAGTGAGGAAGGCGTCGTCCAGAACAGAGAAATCATCCAGCCTGCCACCCTGCACACCAGGACCAAGAAGGGGGCTGCAGAACACAACACACCATACTAGCTGAGCACTAGTGTTACTTGGGATGAATCGTCAGGAAACAAACAAAAGCATGGAGGGAAGTCCCAGCCAACAGAGAAGAAACACTCGGACTCTGCGTCTACTAAATACTAAGCCACCAAAATCCACACCCAGTGTCTGCACCTGAGGGAGTCCTGATCTATCAAGAGGAAGAACCAAGACTGTACCTTCATCCACAGGATGGTCATAACACATCAACTTAAAATCACTGGGACTGGCGCTATGGTCTGACTCTGAAACACCCTCAGAGGCTCATGTGCTCCCATTGGTTCACAGCCGGTAGAGGTGATTTAGGAAGCTGCAGACACAGGGACTATTGGAGTGACTTGTGGTCACTGGGGTTGGGCTTGAGGGTTATAGCTCGGTGACACTTCTGGTCCTAGCTTTCTACTTCTGGGTGGCACTACATAATAAATAGCTGCTTCAACCACCATAAGGTCACCAGTCACCAGTCACCATGTCTCCCTGCCCGGAGTGAGGGAGATGGCTTGCTGCACAAACACGTAGAGCTATGCTCAAGTTCCTGACACCCAGGTAAAAACCGGATACAGTGGTATGTGTCTCTAATCCCAGCACTGTGGACAGAAACTGAGGATAGGAAGGCTTGTGGGCCAAGCAACCTAGCCACAACAGAGAGCTCTGGATTCAGAAAAGACCCTGTGTACTGGCTGGTTTTGTGTGCCAACTTGACACAGGCTGGAGTTATCACAGAGAAGGGAGCTTCAGTTGGGAAAGTGCCTCCATGAGATCCAGCTGTGGGGCATTTTCTCAATTAGTGATCAAGGGTGGGAGGGCCCCTTGTGGGTGGTGCCATCCCTGGGCTGGAAGTCTTGGGTTCTATAAGAGAGCAGGCTGAGCAAGCCAGGAGAAGCAAGCCAGTAAGGAACATCCCTCTATGGCCTCTGCCTCAGCTCCTGCTTCCTGGCCTGCTTGAGTTCCAGTCCTGACTTTCTTGGTGATAAACAGCAATGTGGAAGTAAGCTGAATAAACCCTTTCCTCCCCAACTTGCTTCTTGGTCATGATGTTTGTGCAGGAATAGAAACCCTGACTAAGACACCTTGGCTCAAAACATAAGAGGGACAGTGACTGAAGAAGACACCACATGCACAGCACAAGCATTCCGCTGGAGAATGTCTGAAATGCACTCCTCAGGCAGGGGCTGAGGTACTCTTCCTCTCATCACCTAATCTGACCCACGGTACCACTAGAGGCTGGAAGTGCTGCCCATCAGAAAGATGGAGGTGGCAACCAAATGGCACTGGGCTCTTTAGAATACTCAGAATGCTTTGGTTTTCTATGAGAAGGCTGGCTCTCTGACACTCTGGACAGAGAACCACTGCGGCTGCTCAGACTGGAAAGCCAGTGCACCTGAAATCCATCCATACCTGTGAGACTCCTGCCTCTCGCTGAGGACAAAATATCCACACACGCAGCCTTAGAATGCTCTTGTCAACACACCCTCTAAAAGAAATAGCTCCTTTGCCTGTTCATCCTCACCAAGCACCCCAGCTGCCAGCTTGGAGCAATTCATGTGTCACTGTTCTTCAAAGGCTGAATGCATGAAACACCCGGGGTTCAGCAAGAGCTATAGGCAGGAGATCTCAGGTAACACCCAAGCTGACAGGCCTACTAGGGAAGGAGAGTAGAAGCTGAGGGCGGGCCCACCTTGTTGAAGACCCAGACCTCTCCATTCACAGTAGGCCTGGGCACCCCGTGGCCATTGTAGTGGAAGAGGACCCGTTCCTCCTTGGCGTTCCGGCGCAAAGATGTACAAAGCTTCTTGACTTCATCCACAGTAGGGTCGAGGCTCTGCTTGTACCGAGCCTGGGAGAAAAAAGAAAAGAGATATCTGTCACAAACAGGGACGAGCCAAAGAGGACCCTCCTTCTCATGCACACTAACATACAGGCAGCAGCTGTGGGGCCTTGCACAAGTGGCCCCAAGCTAGAGGAGAAGGGAGTCATGCAGTATGTTTTCACCAAGGACAACTATAACATGGGACATGCATAAGGACAGCCTGTCACACTGTGGCATGAGTCAGACAGAAGGGACTGCCCTGAAGACCTTCTTAGAACATAGAGCATAGAGAATTTGCTCAAATATGGGCCTGTAGCATACGCTGCAGCAATAGCAAAGTAATAGAGAAGAGAAGGAAGAATCCACTGTTCGGCATATTGCCCTCTTGTGCAGGACATTGCAACCCTCAGGGAGGGCTCCTGAAATGAACACCAGGGCTTTTATACCCACAAACAACAAACAGAGATGGCATGGAAAACCCCAATAACACAAAAAAACAGGTAACTAGGGAGAGGTAGCTCAGGAAGAGCTGTGTGGAACTTCACTGTGGGAAGTGGCCAGTACACCAAGAAAACACAGAAACATGGGGACTGAACAGGCACACAGCTTCCTTCAGCTGACACTCAGCTCTCCCCAGCCAGTCCCACATCCAGTTCAACCCCAGTAAACATCCAGCAAGCTATATTATGAAATGAAACAAGCTGTTTTGGGAATCCACACAGAGGAAAGAAAACGGGGCTGGGGGGTGGGGGGGAGACATGAAAAAAAAAAAAAAGAAAGCACAGAAAAGGGAAAACCCACAGTTACTGTAGAAAGCCTTCAGACACCCCAAATCCTTCAAAGAACCTAATTAAGATAATGCAACACAGAGACACCAGAGGCAGAGCCACACACACACAAGGGCTTGCAGGAGCAGAGCTATCAGTTAAAATGTTCTGAAAGCTCATTTGTTAAAACGTGGGCTAACTTGCAGGTGGGATGATTGGGGTACAGGGCAGAAATAAGTTTGGTGATGTCCCATGGATGCTGAAGCCATGACAGGGAGGAGGGTCTCTGGCTCACTTCCATGTATTTTGTGCCTTATCCTGAACTTGTAATGGCAAATTCTCTGTACAGAACTTAAAGACAGAGTCCAATGTGGCAGAGGATCATTGTAGCACTAGAGCACAGCAAATAATTCCAGGGCTATGTTCTCTAAAACTATGCAGAACCTACTAGAAAACCAGTGAAAGGTTCTGCCTATATAGGTGGACATTATGATCTGTCCTTTAAAAGTAACATATATGTTCCATAGAATGAATATAGATAAGTAAAGTTACATTTAACTTTTAAAAAGAAATGACGCAATGAAGGCTAACACCTCCAGTGGCATTTTTATTGTCTAGGGTAAGTTTTGCTTATCCTGGGCTTGGTGTTTCCATATGAATTTTGAGATTGACATTCAATTCCTATCAAGAATTGCTTTGGAATTTTGATGGGGATTGCACTGAAATCCATAGATTACTTTTGACAGGATGGCCATTTTCACAATATTAATCTCACTAATCCATCAGCATGAGAGAACTTTCTATTCCCTAGCAAGTTCTTCAGTTTCTTTCTCTAGTGTCTGACAGTTCTCACTGCATAAGTCTTTCATTTCCTGGTTAAATGGAGTCCCAGGTTGTTTGTCTTGTTTGTTAAGAATCTACAGTGAATGAGATTCTTCCTTCATTTCTTTCCCACTGTGTTTGCTCTTGGTATACAGGAAGGCCACTGAGTTTGGTATGTCAGTTTTGTATCCCTCTTGGTTACCTTCCAGAACTTACAGGTAAGACCCATATGAAGATAAAACACATGGAGAAACCAAACTGGTTGCTCTACCCCTACAATCTAGCAACCACAATGCACACTAAAGAGCAAGAAACGTCATCAGCAGTCACCTGCAGCTGTGAACCTGAGAGGCTCCACAGCAACCTGCCTGGCAAAGCATGCACAGTGGTGCAACAGTGTCATCAATGCTGTGTTTGAGTGCTGCGTTTCTGATCGGATTTAAAATCCATTCTACAGCCAAGTGGTGGTGCTCACCTGTAATCCTAGCATGTGGGAGGCAAAGGCAGACAGATCTCTTGAGTTCAAGGCCAGTCTGGTCTACAGAGTGAGTTCCAAAACAGGCAGGAATATATAAAGGAATCTTATCTAAAAAACTGAAACAAACAAAACATAAAATAGAAGAAGAGGAAGAGGAGGAAGAGGAAGGAGGGGAGAGAGAGGAGAGGGAGAGGGGAATGGGGATGGGGACAGGGATGGGAACGGGGACGAGGAGGAGGACAACCACCACCTTCCTACAAGACAGAAATTATGTTTGCTATCATAAATAGGGCCAAAACCCCATGGCTTGCCAGATCATAGGCTCTAGTGAAGAGCCTAATGCTATGATTCTGCCAAAGAACATAGTAATGAACTTCTCTGAGCTCTTATCTTTATGTCATACATTAGTACATTTTCAACTGTTGTCAGAGACACTCCTTTTGCAGTCAACCACAGCTAATACCCAGACTCAGTCAGAGAGTAAGAGACTGTGGCGTGCTCAGCCTCAGATAGGTCATCTACACCACAGCTTTCACTCAGGGCTCAGGACCATTGAGGACAAAGTATTAAGAGGAAGAAATGATTGAGATCTGAAGCAAAATGTATGAGCTAGACATGGCAAAGAAGATGTATGTGTAAGCTCACAGGGGCTGGCTGGAGCTGCAGGACAAGACCTGTGAGATCAGGCCAACCAAAGTCCCACCGTGAATGGAGAGGAGAGCGATAAGGCCCATTCCTGTCAGAGAGGGCTACGAACAACAGACGGCTGCTAGGACAGGAAAAGGTCCCAAACCCATGCACATACAAGTTACAGAAACTGGACTCAGTAAAGTATTTGTGTGATGGTGGGGATAAATTTGGGAGGGAAAAGTAGTGGGGGGACAGGGAAGGAATGGTGGCAGGGAGATCTGATCAGAACATACTCTATGCATGCATACATGAATATAATGACACAAGTTGTACATTCTGGTTCACTCCTTGATGCTAGCACTCAAGAGGTTTAGGAAACATAAGGAACTTCAAGTTTAAGGCCAGCCTGTGTGCTATACTACAAGACCCTGTTTCAAAATAAATATGAAAATATACAAACAAAATAAAAACTGTGCCTTAATATTACTTGAGGAAGACACATCAAATGTCTAGAATATAAACAGACAAGAGAATCACAAATGTATCCAGGGCCTTTGTGGACCAGGATGTGGCTATGAGTCAGAATCAGCAAGCACCCACTGAGACTGTTCAGAGACTAGCTGACAAGAGGTCAGAAAAGAAAGCAGGACCAAAAGTCACTCAGCCTTTGGCAAGAAAAGGAGAGACAGCAGAAAATGGAGTAACCCCCCCCCACACACACACACATACACTGATATCCATTTTTGGCCTCTTCTATCTATATGTGAGGACCACAAGTTAAGAAATAAATAGCCTTCTGGGATATGTGGTAGGCACTGTGGAACACAGTTTATCTGCTCCCTCCAAGGAACAAGTTGCAGCTGTGCCTTTAAAGACAGTGGAAAGATGTTCCTGGAACCAAATCCGAATTCCCTCTGCAACCATAATGTGAAGTCTCTGAAAGAGTGTGTGGACTTGAACAGAGGGAGGCACAAAGAAAAAGCACCTGAAGGGGACAGGGCCACTCCACAAGTCAAGGATGAGAACCATTGCAGGAAAAGCACCTTGAAGTTTCCCAGAGGAGAAGCTGCCAGCACCTCTCTGACTTATGCAGTCCTTCCAAGAATGTTAAGCAGACTACTTTGTTCAGTACAGAGGCACAATGGAGGCTAAAGTCACTATTGCTGATGACTAAGTTAGCTATTTTAATAAACTGACTTAATCAGCTGCTAAAAAGAGACATAAACAAACTGACAAATCTGGCTTCTAGTCCATGGTAGTCCATGCCTGCCAGGGGCCAGCTCTGGTGTGGGGGCGGTCTTTCTTGTCAGTTTTTCTTGAGGCAGTGGAGGGGGAAAAGAATAGGGGTAAGACTTTGTCTTACAAGAAATTTAGGGTTGCTGTATAATAAAAAGTTTACTTATCTAAGTCTAAGTTACTATGCTATTGTAGCTGACCTGCCTTCTGTGATCCTCTGAGGCCAGAGACTGCAGTTTCTGGCACTTAGCACCTCATCCTAAAACAGCAGGAGATTTAAGAATTGATTGCTAGAGCCTTTTCCCTATTGTCCAGATGCCTCTTGCTTGTCGGGCTAGGGGGAAGTTTGAAACAATAAACTTCTATTGAACCAGAAGAAGAGAATAATACTCACAGAAGGAAAAACTTTTATATAAGCAAATATGCATAATCTCACATAAATTCATATATAGACTCATTAATGCTCATTTATTCATTTATACATTTCCATTCATACCCAGCTGGGCCCAGCTTGCATGAATTCTCACAATTACATACTTACACACACACACACACGCATACATTCTCACAATCACATACTTACACACACATCCATACTTACATATGCATATGAAGCAAAAGACCAAGCACCGGTGCAGAAAGAACTTATTCATTCTGGATGAAAAATGGAGCTCCAATCTTTATTACATAGAGAAAGAAAAGGCTTCTACCCTTTTAATGCTAAATGAATTAAACCCATGTTTGTAAGAAAAAAGCTTTGTTGATTTTAATAAGACTAAGCCTGCCTTGTCCTTACCATGGGACCTAATCATGGGACCTGTTCTGTCCCATGGTAAGGAGAAGCCTGCCTGCTCTATCTTCTGTTTTCCTCTTTCCCTCTGCATTCTGCACATTGCTCTCTTAGTATTTTATGTTAGCTATTGTTTCTAAGTTATTCCATTCTGCATCTCCTTCTAATCTAAAAAGTATTCTGTCTAAAAGCTTCTCCTCAGCTCAGTTCCTCTCTCAGCTCAGTTCTTCTCAGCTCAGTTCTTCTCACCTCCTCCGTTTCTGACTCTTCTCTTTGTCCTCAGCCCTTAAGCATCTTTCAGAATACATGATCACATGTTAAAAAGTTCATCAAAAGTTCACACAGAAAATCAAATCATAAATTGAAATAGAAGTTTATAACAGAGAATGTTTACATGCATATTAGGAGTAATTATCTATCTAAACACCCATCACCTGTCTCAGCGCCACAGGTTCACTGAAGGTTTAAAACCATAACTGAGTTGTTAGTGAAGTTTTGTATAGATAAACCCAGTCAATATTTTAATCTTCTGTCCTAGCACCTATAATAAATTGCTAGTTCCCTTTTTACGACCTTTGGTTAATTATTTTACAACCTCTTGGAATGTGCTCTGAGTAGGAGAAAGTCTGAAGTAGGAGAAATTAACTGGTGACACTTGGGAGACTGGCAGAGTTCTCATCACAGTTTTAACTATCAGAAAAAAACTATCTTTTACAGCAGTCCCGTTATAAAAGAGGTTAATAATCACTAATATAATTTTAAGAATTCTTATAGGATCATCATAAAGTCTTAAGTCATCTATTTATCTATATAACATCACTGTAAGACAGTACATTTTCGTGGATCTTCAGAAGATGCTCCAAAGGGGTGTGCTATTACTTAGTGATTATTATATATTTATAATAATAATAGGAAAAGCATATTAATAGCAGCAATCTTTCCTAAAATGAATCCCTGACAGTCTTGCTTAATAAGGACGCACCTGTCACAGATTATATAATAATCCGAAGCAGGCCACTTCCAGATGATCACCTGCTAGTTATTAGCTTGTCCTATTATGGCTCCTGACACTTGCCTGTATATGAAAGCTTTAGAAAGAAAGCCGAGACTTAAAAGGTCCCTCCAGGTTCCCTAAGTCCTCTGCACCTGTGAGCAAAGCACATTAAAGCCATACACAGGGCTCTTGGCAGAGCTACTTGTAGGGCTGGGCAATCTGAAGTACCTGTCTCCACATGGCAGGGGCAGGGTACAGCAAAGTGAAACTACCCTCGGAATCAGAATGTATCTCTAAAACACAATACGGTGGTATCTTAGAAAAGCTAATGCGCAGCGCAGTCTGAAGTCCATGCTCAACTACCTGACACACACCTGGAGGCTCCACTGAAACAAGGCTGAAGCCTCCATGAGGAGGAAGTGCCCGTGGAAAGAGAAGCACAGTATGGGGGCAAGGATGCTGATGTAGGCCTAGGCAGGTGGGCATCACTGTCTGGGCGAACTCCAGCCACATCTCTGTGCGTGTTTGGAATAGCTTGCCTGGGACCTGGCCCTTTCCTGAGCCTCTGTGCAGGGGGTGATGTCAGGGGAACCTCACACTGCTCACAATCCACTTGTGTACAGACGTCTAAACGAAATTACAGACTGTGAGAGGCCATCACTGCTTACAATTCTGTGTATGCCCTTCAGTACAGGGTGTGTCCTTGTCCTCTCTACATCTTGATGACATGCTAATAGCAAGCTTGTTGAGTGACACCAGATTGTTAGTGACATTAATTATAATAATTAGTAAAAAACAAATCAAAATGATGAAATGCCATCAGACATCATGGTGACACAAGTGAGTGTCAGCACAACCCTGTAAAGCACTGTGGGAATGGCAGTGGGGCTGTGTACAGCAGTGTCCAATCAGGCCTTTATGGTGCCTGGCTGCAAGCCTGCACATTACAAGACCAGAAAGGGGCTGGGGTACAATGGCAGAGCCAGTGTTTGGCATGCACAGCCTCCAGTCTCAGAAGTATCTGTGTCCTGAGTGATGCTGCTAAGTATTCTAAACGCTGGGATCCTACTCAACCCCACAAAACACAGCTGTGAAACAGGTGTGGTGGTACATGTCTGTAACAAAAATTTTTCAATTCTTAATTTTAATGAGAGTTCTTAAATGCTCTAATCTCTCTTCTAGCCCACCACCCACCCACCAGAGGTAGTGGAAAAGAAAGGACACAGGGAAAATGGACCTGTTTAGAAACATTTCTTGGAACAAATCCCATCTGTGTTGTCAGGAACAGGTCAGCAGCTGTGGTGTGACCTAGCAGAGACAGCCAGGTCTCAGCCTCAGGACAAGTCAGCAGGAGGGACCCAGAGGGACATCAGGAAACATTCTTGGCAGTATCTCTCTCAGCAAATCGAAGATCAGTGAAGACTCGAGACCAAAAAGCGTTGCACAGCTAGCTCTATAAGCAAGTCTAGCCCAGCCTCCATCACTGTCCATCGAGTCCTTTTATATTCTCTTCAAACATCATGTGTCTTCCACGGGTCTTGCCTCAGCACATGTGTCTGTCTCAGCTGACATCACTCTGCCAATGAGCTTGAGTCTGAGAAAGTGACAAAAACCTGCAGCACACCACCAGAAGTTTTTTGGTGTGTTTCTCTCAATGGAGTCCTAACAAATGTAGCTCAACTACACAATGTAAGACAGACCAATACATGTGTGTCATTTAACAAAGAATTCTTCATCATGTGTCCTTTCACATGCTCACTTTAGCAGGATATCCTCTCCCCTGTGTCTGCTTCAGGAAAACATTCCTTCACATATTTGCCCCAACAAAACACCATCTGACACAACTGACTTTCCAAAGAACCCTTAAGTCTCCACTTGATGTGTCTGTAATCCCAGCAACCACCAGGCTGAGGTAGCACGGGCTACCTGGGAAGACCCTGTCTCAAAGTGGGGAATGGGGCTGGAGAGATGGATGGCTTGGCAGTTAAGAGCACTGGTTTCTCTGCCAGGTTTGATTTGCCAGCACCCACATGATGTCCGTACCTACAGTTCCGATGTCTTCACTTTACTCCAAGAATACCTACCACATATATATCACATATATACCACATATATACCACATATATACCACATATATACCACATATATATCACATATATATCACATATATACCACATATATACCACATATATATCACATATATATGGTGCAAAAACACTCATGCATAGCAAACAAAATAGACAAACCTAATAAATAGTTTTAAGTAGAAAGCAGTAAAATGTAATATAATTCTGAGAAAATAAACTACTTTTGTTGTTGCTGTTGTTTGTTTTTGAGATGGGGTTTCACTATGTACACTAAGCTGGCCTCAAACTCAACAGATCTGCATGCCTCTGCCTGCTGAGTGCTGGGACCAAAACCATGCACCAGCACAGTAGACTATTCTTCTTTTTAAAAATGTGTATGAGTCCTCTGTTTGTATGCATATCTGTGCACTATATACCATACAGTGCCTACAGAAGCGAGTGTCAGATCACCCAGAACTGGAATGGCAGATGGTTTCAAGTTGCCATGTGGGTGCTGAGCATTGAACCTGGGTCATCTGGCAGAGCAGTCATTGCTTCTCTATCTCTCCACTCAGCATTTATCATTTTAATGGTGCTGGCTACATGCCCTCCAAAATTACACCCAGACAAGAGAGTGAACACATTCTGAAATTCCAGAGGAAGTGTGAAGTGACATGTTAGACATTCTCAAATGGCAGCCCTGGGAAACCATACAAGGTCACCTCTCCTCACAGGTACAGCTCTCTTGCTACACAAACATGAAGCACTGGGCAAGGGACTGTGTGCAAAGATCTGAATGAGCTCAAACTTGGAGTTTCCTCTGAGTCACTGTTGCTATTTTGGCCAGACTAAGCACCACACCACACCCCATTTTAGCAGACCCTTCTCCTGGCCATCTGTAATTAAAATAAATACCTACATAGGAGTACATTCTAGTATGTGTCACAGCCAAGTAGTCAGGAATAAGAGGTATGGAACATTTCACCTCAACTACAGCCTGGAATAGAGCCAGAGGGACAAGGCCACCCCAGACTCCATCAGAGGCTGCAAGATTGGGGGGGGGGGGGAGACACTCAGAGTCAAGATGGACATTTCCTACTTCCAGGACGACTCTTGGGTGACATACTCAGTGAATGTGGGTGTGGAAAGGCAAGCCTCAAAACATGTCACCAAGAATGTCCAGTCCCAAAGAAGCAGCACAAAGCGCCCTCAGCCCTGGACTCCTCTCCTGCTTTCTCTCCTCTCTTCTCTCCTCACTCTGGAATTCCACTCTCTCCCTCTCATAGCCGGATTCAGTCAGCTACTTTCTCTCCCTGCTCTGAATTCTTCCAGATGCCTCTGGCAATACTCTCCCTCACATCTACAACAAAACCCTTCTCCTTAGACACTGAAGAACCAGCCTGCCTCCATCTTAGGCTTAAAACCCACCTCAATAGAGACAAACTATATTCATTCCTGTTTATGACTAAACCTTAAGGATTGAACTATGTTCCACCTGTAACTTTAACTACAAATTCCTGTTCCAGGAATGTCAATCATGTCTTTGTTTCAAAAAGATAATAACCATCTTGCAACTCTACCTTTCTTTCAAAGGTCTGTTATTGCTGTCTTGTTAAGAGTACCTCTTGTTAAACCACCTTGCAGTCATGTCTTTCTCTAGGAGGTCTTCATGACTAACTTGTTATGTTTATGGCTCTGTTCCTATAACCACTCCTATTTTTGGCCACTACATCCATTTGGAAACTCCCTGCCCCTGAGCTATTATAAAAACTTTGTCTTCCTCACATCCAATGCTGATTTCTAAAACCCCACCTTGGTCATGTACACAAATAAAAGAGCTTGCTTTAATTAATTTGGCCATGGTGGTGTATGTTGGTGGTCTTTCTCCTCCTGTCTTTGGAATTAACACCATACCTAGGAGCAGTTATGACATCCTTTTGACCACTCTAAGGTAATGGTTATGGAGAAGGTAATGGTTTTATTGGATATGTGAGACAGAGTACAGCCAGAAGCACCTGGAAAGGTCTTAATGAGCCAGGCCAAAAAAAATGGGGGAGAGGGCAAGTGGATCAAAAGAGGAGTAGAGGCCCAAGATAACGGAGAGAGAAGACCCCAGAGAGCACATGCCCGAAATGGCAAGGTTGTACAGGGCAGAGAGACTGAGGAAACACAGTGAGGCCCCTGGGGTGGAGAGATGGGGGTAAGCAGGCCGTGCAGTTGAAGACCTAGGAGAAGCCACAGTACTCAGTGAGCCTGGTGGCCAGAGTGTGCTTTGGTGTGCTAACAGGCACCACAGATAGCTATTTGCCCTAAGTTTCTTTGGGACCTGACAAAGAGGAGTCAAAAGGGGCTCAGAATTCTATTTATTCTCTTTGTGAACACACAAGGAAAGCAGAAGTATTTCTATTTACTACCAAGAAAAATAGCAAGGAAATCATAAACCAAATTCAAGCTGTCTTAGTGGTTTGCAAGCCCTGGAGGTAGCCAGTCTCTACAGCAAAGCTGCCTTCTTCAGTTAACGCAAAATGCAGCCAACAAAGACTCTGCAGTCCTTGGAGGCTAAACGTTTAAGGTAGAGTGTGGACTGAGAGAAATAACTCTACCAGGAAAAAATGTACCTGCACCTGAAGGCTCTTAGAGCACTCCCAACCCAGAGACCTGAGACGAGGAAGGCAGGAAGGGAAGGGAAGTCTCCAAAGAAGGCAGACTGTGCTTAGCAGGTGACAGCAGTGTGGACCACGACTTCTCTCCAGCCCTGACATTACTGATTTAGCAGCCTTCTCCTCCCTCAGAATCTTATTGGGCAATATGAGAAAAGTCAACTAACCTCAGTGCATGTGCACACTCCCTATTTATTTTCAAAAGGCCCAAATACCATCACTGTTCATGACCCTGTTCTTGGAACACTCCTCAGTGTTATGTTCTCAGTCTCCTCAGTCTCACAAAGGAGACAGAGCAGGCCCATGCCTCATGGTCACAGCTCCAACTGAGATCTTCATGAATGTCACCAGATTCTGACCCTGCCCAGAGTCTGCTACTGAGGTGGATGTGTCCCTCTGCTCCTGCACAGTAACCTCACTCATTTAAATTAACTTCAAAATCATGGACTGCAGCTCTCAGAGCAGTAAAGAGGGCAGGGCCAGCAGCTCAGCTGGAACAGGCTTCAGTGCCTATCCTGTGCCTCCTGGTGGTAGAGGATGTAGAGGCTGGGGATCTCTGTGAGTCTGAGGTCACCCAGGTCTACAGAGTGAGTTCTAGGATAGCTAGGACTACATATAGAGACACTGTCTCAAAAAATGGAAGGAATGAAAGAATAGAGTTGGGAGGCAGGAGAGGGAGAAGAGGACAAGAGGCCACATCAAGTCAAGAAGAGATCACTCAGACTGAGGGCAGACCTACCCTCCAGGAGCTAGGCCCATGAGATCACTCAGACTGAGGGCAGACCTACCCTCCAGGAGCCACGCCCATGAGATCACTCAGACTGAGGGCAGACCTACCCTCCAGGAGCCACGCCCATGTGTTCTGTGATGGAAACACCCAGAGCTCCCTGCTCTGTGCCTCCCACTATTTCTTTTCTGCGGCAGTGGCTTCTTGAACTCTATGCACGCTGCATAGCTATCAGACTGCATTTGTAAAGCTCCATGAAAACTCATCTACTGCCTCCAGACACTACACCTACAGGAGTCTCAAAGCACACCCAAAGCCACGGAGTTGGAGTCATTCCAAGATCTTAATAAAATTAGGGATTCGTTATTTCTGACCTTGGCTCTAGCAAGGTCTTATCTTGTGTGATTGCAAAAAAATTAAAAATTAAAAAAAAAGTAGATTCAACCTCATTTCTTACCTATCACACTGAGAGGACACATTAATGGACCAGCATGAAAGGCACTTCGGATATTAATAATGTGCCTCCTGGGGGTTGACAGGAATTAATTAATATTTTTAAGGACTTTGAAATGAGAAACACTAAATTAAATGTCACCATACCACGTAAGGTTTTGTTTCAAAATGAGGACGCCTAGATAATGGCTCCGTGGAGTGAAAGACACAGCAGCAGGTGAAATGTCCAGTAGTTTGGGGAATTTATGGGTGTTTTCATTGGGCATACAAAACACCAAAACTCTCCAAAACACCACCTATCACGCTAGGCATTCCTCCTGAAAAGCCAAATCACACAATGTGATAAAATAGGTCACGGGGGGTTGGAGCTTGCAACAGAGGACATGAATGTAACAATGAGTAACTTGGTGCAAGGGAAGCCTGGTGCTCTGGACTCCACTTCCTTCCCAGTGATAGTCTCCAGTCAGCATCTGCCTGGGTGACAGCACAGTTTCATATGCTAGTGATGCCCAGGAAGGGCTCCCGAGAAGGGACTCTGCAGTCCCTGCCATGTTCTTCACTGATCTGACTCCCACTCTCAGGGGGACAGTGCAGAGACTAGGCCACCATGGTGCATCAAGATTTCCTGTCTCCTTGCTGTGGCCTTGCCATTCTTCAGGCTGCTTTCATGAACCAAAGCAGCACTCGGCCCAATCTTGCAGGCCTAAGGCCTTCCTTCCTAACCCAGCCCAGCAGAGCCTGTGGCTCCACACTGGCACTTGGCTGCCTCCAGTCCTTCGTCTGGCTTTCCAGAGTCCCACTTCGCATTCAGTTGCTGTGATAAGCTGAGAGCTCACAGTCCATCATGACGGATATCAGATCGGGAGCTCAAGGCCAGGACCTAGAGACAGACTCTGTAGCAGACAGCATGGATGAATGCTGTCTGCTGGCTTGCTCACCCTGCTTTATCATACAACTCAGGAAAGCCATAGTGGACTGGACCTTCCCACAGAGATCAGCAACCAAGAAACCCCACAGATCTGCCTCTGGGCCGGTGTGTGGAAGCATCTTCTCTACTAAGGTGCCATCTTCCAGACGACAAATGTCTAGCCAACACAACTGCCTGCTGAGTCGTAGCCGCTACGTCTCACGTCTCTGAGCTGAGTTCCTCCCACCTTGGTCTAAGCAGCTCTTATCACCTGACATTGTGTCTCACAGTGCGCACTCCCAGGTGTGCCTCCAAGAGCAATCTCTGGCCAAATTCCTGCCTTGCTGTAGCATGCCACTCCATTGCATTTCCTGTCTCATCCCAGATTCATCTACAAAAACTAGAACCCCAAACTCAGGTGGCCTGATACCTGGAGGTAACAGCCACAGGAAAAAAGACAGACAGACAGACAGACAGACTCAGCTCCCGTCTCTGGATACACGCGTCACATGAGTCACGACTAGACTACCTTTACTTCATTTACAGCCTTTTGCTTTCCATTAGCTGAGTGCTCTACCAGTCCTCATGGTCTCAGCGTAGCCCCTGGGGCAGACTTTTATCAGAAGAATGTAGGGCAGGTATTATGTAACTCAGGCACTATTGCACTCCATTACAACATTTCATTTCCCTTTAAAAACTCCCATGGAGATGCTGTTCTGTATGCCCTTTTCCCTGGTGCCATCAAGAAAAGACTGGTTTCCCACTTCAATTCCTTCATAGAAAAGAAAACAAAAACTAGCTCTTATTTGAGTCTCTGCTATGTGAGCAATGGCCTGAGCTGCACCTGTGGAGACCTGAAGAACCCAGGCTGCTGGACAGGGATAGGAATTACAGAGCCAAGGCCCAAACCAGCTGGCTACACCTCAATCAGTATCTTGGGATGTGGGGAGATGGTGCTGGGAAAACCTGCAAACAAAGCAGCTCAACATGGCAATAGGAAATGGACACAGCATCTTCGGCATCCCTGAGTTACCTCCCCTCCATCTGACCTGCTCCCTGCTAGGCCTGGCCAGGCACCTCTGCAGCCGGAGTCCCTGATCTCCAGAGGAGCCTTTACAGTGTCTAAGTTCGAGATAACCAGTCACTCTCTGACCAGTTCCTGCAGAAGATCATTTTTCGGGGTGCCTATACTGTCTATATGTTTCATCTGATGCTTTTTTTCCGAGACAGAGTTTCTGTGTGTAGCCTTGACTGTCCTAGAACTAACTCTGTAGACCAGGTTGGCCTCAAACTCATAGAGATTCACCTGCCTCTGCCTCCCAGGTACAGGGATTAAAGGCATGTGCCCCCACTGATCAGCTATGTGTTTCATTTGAAATGACTGCTAAGAAAGACCCTGGTTCCATTAAGTATCAGATACGTCCCCTTCTGCTCTCTGTGTGTGAATGTAACAGCTCCTTCTCTGGGCACACAGCTTCACTGTATCTTGTGCTGCAGTCTGCATGCTATGGAGTTAGAAGGGAAAGAAACAGGTGCACCAAGGCAAAGAGCCACCTCCATGAAAGGCTTCGGCTCAGCCCTAGGTCAGTGACCTCTCCATGGTGCAACCTGGAAGCCTTTCTCTTCCAAACATCTGAACAGCATGGGGCTGGCCTATCTGTGAGGCAGAGCTTTTCCCTGGACAGGTGAACAGCCAGCGCCAACATGGGCTCTCAGATTACATTCTGAGGAATCACTTTCTAAGGTCCCTTTTTTCTTGTTACCACACTACACTGTAAACAACGCTGGCACTCCTTGTTTTACAGACAGGAAGTCACACGGCACACACATGGCAGAGCAATTTTAAAGCTACATGGTCCAGCCTTACAGTTTACTGCTCATTACCCTGGTTGCATTAGAGCAGAGTAGTGCAGAATTCCTGAATTGTGCAAATGGGCACAAGCAGGAACAAACAAAACAAAAGGAACATCTGCCTGGCGAGCCCAGCTGCTCACAATCCACCCACTGCCATTCAGCTGCCTCTGTGCTCTGGTACACAGGACAAGCAATCTCTTTCCTGAAGCAAGCCAACATCCCCAGTATCTTCTCAGACCTGTTTTCTGGTGCAGAGAATCTCAAGACTGCAATGCTATCATGGAGCTTTTGGTCAGCAACATTTGTCACTCACTGGCACAAGCCTTCACCAGGGCTTCCAACCTATGTCACGCTCCCTCTGGGATGGGATCTGTGCCCCCAACCTTCTCCAAGTATAATCAACAACTGTTAGTTACCTGGAATACTATATGTGCTAACCAGCCAGAAGGGCAGAAAATAGGAACACTGGAGAGCTCAATATGCGGAATGGAATGGATGGGCAGCCTGGACTCTGGCCCCTAGGATCAGCACCACTCACTAGATACCAAGCTAAGACCTTTTCACAACAGCTCCTGATGATGTCTGTCATTCAGCCATGGCTCGTGTTGTCACAGAATGTGACAAATGTTAAGAGGCAGGTTGCTGGGCAGTGGTGGCACATGCTTTTAATCCTAGCACTTGGGAGGCAGAGGCAGGTGGATTTCTGAGTTCGAGGCCAGCCTGGTCTACAGAGTGAGTTCCAGGACAACCAAGGCTACACAGAGAAACCCTGTCTCTGAAAAACAAAACAACAAAAACAAAAACAAAAAAGAGGCAGGTCATACCTTTCAAGGCCTCACGCTACACAAAAAAATGACATGTGTTACAGCAGAACAGCAGAGCACCATCTCTGGAACTGCATGCCACCATAAAAGCAAACTTGGAGAGTATGCAAAAAACAAGCAGCAGGAGGCCAAAGGGCTTGTGAGAAGAAGTAACAGCCTCTACCATTATCACCTCACACCAGATGCAGTGCCAATGTCTATAGTGTATCTGCTGGGCATCAGGAGCCATCTCCACTACAGCCCAGATGCACCCGAGTGCCAATGTCTATAGTGTATCTGCTGGGTATCAGGAGCCATCTCCACTGGGTCTGTAGCCACAAACTTCACTCATGGGGCACACAGATGCATCCTCCATAATTCTGCTCACTCACCTTTCAAAACAATCATGTAGAACCCAGAAAACTGAGTACAGGCTGGCATAATGGCTACTGGGGAGCACAAATAATTCTAGACAGCCTCTCCCTGTCTGGCAGATGGCACTCTGCTCTCAGCATCCTGGGACCCAGGCTGGGGCTTGAGCTCACTGGTTCAACCACACAGTCTCGGACACCACTCTGGAGTACTTCACTAGCCTTAGCCAAAGGTCTGCACTGCCCTCCCGCTGATGCCCAGAACAACCTGGATCTCTACCACAAGGAAGAGGGCCATGCCTGCGCGGGGCCACACAGAAGGTCTCTGTTCCAGGGGCCTGGCAGGGACATCCAGGAGGTAAGCAACAGCAACACTGACACAGAAGAGCGTGAGAAGGGACACCTCGGGCTCCACCGCGGAGCTGCCGGTGAGCAGTTTCACTTGAGATTTGTAAAACTGTCTCTTTCCCTCATGCATTATTCAACAATTTCTCCTTTCTTGATTTGAAAAAGAGGTAATAGCCCCAAAATAGAAACTCTGACTTATAGATCAGGCTACTCCACTCCTAAAATATAAAGGGTTCTCTTCACGCCCTCAGCCCTGCTTATGAGGCCCCACACAGGAACACTGTTCTTAGCTGGAGCACTTCCCCTGAGTTGTGGGTAGCATCTGTGGCATGTTTGGTTGTCACAATTGCCAGCTGAAGGGTAAAGCCAGCCTGCAATTATTCTCACAACATGTAGAAGCATGCTCACCTCCATGACAAATCAATGGCCCAATATAAAATAGCTCTGAGTTCTTTGAGAAAAGAACTAATGAGGGTCTTGTATTCTAATCTGATATAGAATCTAAAACATTAAGAAGAAAATCATGTGCATAACGTCCACCATTTATACCAGAAAGAAGAAAACCAGTCTTTTGAGTGTATGACACCCATTATTGAAATATTTAAGTGTTGCCCGAAGGGGGTGAGGGGTGTTGAGAAACCAGGACTAGCAGCCAGATTTCCCTAACATCCTTGACTGCATTTAACTTTGAAATCAAGATAAGTTTTACATAATTACAAAGCAAAACTAATTTTACTTTATAAGACCTTAAAAGATGCAAGAAGGAGCTGGAAAGACGGCTCAGCAGTTCACATCATTTGCTGCTCTTGCAGAGAACTCATGTTTGGTTCTGAGCTAACTGTAACTCCAGTTTCAGGGGATCTGAAGCACTCTGATGGCCCCTGTAGGCACTGAATACACAATGTACACATGTACACTCAGATGTTCATGTACACATGTTAAAAAAATGAAAATTTCATTAGAAAAATATTTATGCCTAAATTTTTGGTATATGTCTGGCACCTACAGATGTCAAAAGAACGCATCAGATCTCCTGTAACTGGAGTTACAGATGTTGTGAACTGCCATGTGGGTGCTCGGAACCACACTCAGGCCCTCTGTAGCAAGAGCAGCCAGTGAACCGCTTAACCACTGAATGGGCGGCCTCTCCATCCCCTAAATAATTTTAAGTTGTGAGCAAAATGGATTTGGTGGGTGGATTTGATTACACACCCAGGTAGCTACTGAAAAGACAGAATTCTTCCCAGGGACAATGACATAGGGTAAAGTGCCCACACCTAAACCTGTTATCAGAGGAAAAGCAGACACCCGAGGACAGCTCTCAAAGACCACTGGCAGGAAGGTTGCCATCATTTTTGAAATTGTTGAGTATAGTGCAGAGTTAAATGGAAGCTAGAATGTCCCACCATGAACCACCTGAACTCGAGGAGGTGGGGGAGGAAGAACAGGAGGAGGAGGATGAAGATGAGCAGCAGCAGCAGCACCAACAACCACCACCACCATAGGGTCAAAGAGAAATCCTAGAGTCTTACACCTGAGTCAGCAAGTGCTCACAGTGGGTTTTATTTATAAAGCACACAGAGAAAGGGGCTGGGTATGGACAATGCACACTCCTCTGGCTAGTATTTAACCTCTCTAAATATGCCATTCCACGAATAAACAAACAAGCAAAGCAAAAACCAGGGACTCCTCAGAGACAGGACCTGGGGTGGAGGATGCATGGAATGAACATAGAATACCCTGACTTGTCAAACCTCACAGAATAGAGGCAATCACACACTCCTGGGCCTGCATCAAAAGACCCAGGAGCCAGCAGGAAGACGTTCCATTTGCCAGTGGCAAAACACAGTAAACATCAATGATTACCAATGCAGTGTTTCTGCTCACCGAAGAGCTTGGCCACACATGTGCCCACATCCTTTACTGGTACCTATGAGAAACCTACTACTTTAAAACAGGTATATAAAGGGCAGTATATTGACTCTGGCCTTCCCAAATGTAGTGACTTCAAGCTATCCAATAAGTGGAGAGGAAGTAGAGAGAAACAACCCAGTTAACCAGCATGGAAGGAATGCCAAGGCACCGTGACCCCATCCTCCTATAAGCCGTGAGTGGAGCCAGACAATGACTGTTGGTAGCTTCTCACAACACGAGCAGAAGAAAACCAAGAGTTCTGCACACATGAAAATTAGCTTGCAGAGCCACTTCAGAAGCACCCCTTAGCACCAGAACCTGTGTCAGCCTCTAGGTTCACCTGCCACACAGAGGAATTCCATGGACAAATGCCAGTGTGGTTTGCTACTGGGGGAGGAGTCAACAAACCACAAAAAACATTAAATTCTACAGGACGCAGAGAAACTCATTTCTTTAATCAGTTCATTTAAGGGGAAAAAAAAGGAAGCAGACAGAATAGGGAATGAGCTACAGGAAGGACTGAGTAATGGAGTTAGCCTACGGCTCAGCAGAGTAGATAGTTCAGTCAATGATGCCCTCATCTGTGACCTACACACATAGACTGTGCATGCTTAAACAATTTGTTATTTTTAGAAATGAATGGAAATACTCATACTTACACACGGAGCAGCATGACACATGGAACTGGGTGAGAAACAGGTGGGTGACAGAAAGCTGAGGACACAGGGAAAGTGCCCACAAAAAAAGTGACATGCGCAAACAGGCAAATGCGCATTCATTTAAGCCATTTCTCTGCTTCTGTGCCTGAGCAATAGGGGACAAAGCTAGGCCAGACTAAATGTGCTCGTATGAAGCACTTTCCAGAGTATGACCAGATATTTTAAGGAAGAGTCCAGATAGGTAATAATCTTTAAAGAACTTTTATAAAAGCAGGCTCTGCTGGCTGTATCGACACAAGGTACAGAGTAGTTTGGAAAGAGAGAAACTCAACTGAGAAATACCCCAACCAGACAGGCCTGGGTCTATCGCTTTCTCAGTTAATGACTGATATGGGAAGCACAGACCACGAGTGGTGCCGCCCTGGGAAAGTGGTCCTGAACTGGAGAAGAAAGCAGGCTGAGCAAGCCCTGACGAGCAAGGCAGTAAACAGCACTCCTCCACAGCTTCTGCTTCAGTTCCTGCCCCTCTCTCATCTTCCTGCCTTGAGTACCTAGCCTGGCGTTCTGAGAGTTATAAGATGAAATAAACCTTTCCTCACAAGGTTGCTCTTTGGTCGTGGTTTTATCACAGTAAAAGAAACCTAACACACAGACATGTCAATAATGTGAAGGATTACCACATTCCAAAAACCACATTTTATACACACACACAGTGCTGCTGGGGTGCTTCTCATCTCCAAATACTAGAAGGAATTGTCAAGTGTGTGAGGGAAATCAGCCAGCTGCGAAGACTCCGCACAGCAAACATGGAAAACACCAAGGCTCCAGATGAGACCTGAAAGGCAGGCAGAATCCTGGAAACCAGGAGCTCCTGACCAATGAAGGGCGACTCTCCTCCATTGCTCTAGAAAAAGTAGGCCTCCTCTGTTCTCCCTGGGGTGTTCCAGTGACTTGGTAGACAAGATGGGCATTGGCTACTGCTCCAGAACAGAGCACTCTCCATTCAGGATTGCACTGTCTTGTGAGTAAATAAATCACTTAGCACAGACTCTGGGTTGGGGTGGTGATGCATCCAGCTTCTCTTAGAATAATGTTGCCAATGGGGACATAAAAGTGCATGTGCTCCCCGACCAGCTGCAGCTGTCAGAGGACAGAAGAATATTTTCTAACTCATAAGGTCATCTATAGCCTTAAACATTGTGTAGACATGTTCTGAGCACATGGAGACATTTGATAAATGTTTGGAAACACTGTAACTGCTACTTTTAGGCCAGGCCATTTCCAAAATCCAAAGTACCTAATTTATCTACAATAGGTGAGAAGTATAAAGGTTATGTGTTTTGTGTAATTAGCATCATGAGGTCATGTGTACCCCATGCATACCCACTGTCCACTATAGCATGACTGGGGGCATCAGCTGACTTGGGTTTCCACATATGCACTTGAGCTGGCCAAGGACTCATCAGTCTATTTGTGCCACTGCCCTACAAGAACTACTACTAATGTGGAGAATGAGCGTAACAAATTAGCAGAGGAATCACCCTAGTAACTTCCTGGACTTTCTCAAGAATGCCTGAAAGGCCAGTAGGCATCAGATCTGACTAGAGACCCACAAAGGCCAGAAATAACACTTCTGGAGCACAATTCTCTTCCATTAAAAAAAAGGGGGGGGGCAGCTATTCCATCTTCCTTCTCATTCTAGACAGTTGCCAGGGTATAATATATGGAGCTACAGTAGCTCTCTCATCATTATGAGAGAAAAATCAAGAAACAGATAGCTCATTCAATACACTGAAGCTAGCAGTTTAAACACCTACTCTAACCACATCCACTGCTGCTGACGCAGGAAGAATAGGTAGACTGGGTGACAGTACCAACGTGGAGCCAGAGGAGACCCCATCTCATGACAGCTTTGTGAGCTTAGCAAACCTGGTTTCTCTGCACCTGTAATTCTTCATCTGGGAAACCAGAGGAGGGGGAGGGTATAACCAGCACAGCCTTTGAAGAAGGCAATACATAAAACCCTGCAGTGGCAGGCAGGGCCTTGGGTACCACCAGTGCTGACTTGGGTAGTGAGTGCTTACTGCCATGGCCAGCAGGCACCAGCACACTGGTGAGCACATGCATTCCAGTCGCCCTTGCCTCTTCCTCCAGGGGACAAAGCCCTCAGTCCTTTGCCTCTTATGTGCTTTTCCTACCACCTGGCCTCTCCTCAATTGCAATCTTGTGCTTTCTGGGACTTCAGGAGTCACCTCCCTGCCAGGGTCACCTTCCAGTACCAATTTCCAAGCAGATGTTCTTCCAACCTGGTGCACCCTTCTAAATTCCAACTCTCTGAATACATACATTGAATGTACTGACTCACACAGATTGAAAAGCAGGGGGACAAAAGTGAATGGATAAATGAAACTTCCTGCCTAAATCAAAAACTCCCAAGCACATCTACAATTACCATAAAATTACAACTTTCAAAACTCAAAGCTAAGAGCCAAGAACATATAGTGAGGGATGTGCACAGTGACCTGCTGAAATCTATGAGCCCTAATCTGGAATCACTGGGCACTAGGAGAGGGAAGCCACAGCAGTTGTGTTTGTGCACAGCGCATTACTGAACTGTCTTCCTCAGTGGGTGCCACATGCTGATGCAGGAATGGCAGATCCATGCCTTCAGGCTGTTCTGAAGAGGCTAGGAGTCACAAGGCAATGACCTGCACGGTCAGCGCGCATGAACAGGAAGAAGTGTGCCAAATACCTAGCACCATCAACATGGGGAAGGGGCATGGCAGACCCCACCCCCACTCCTAAACAATAAAGTACCAACAATGCCGAAAATGCAAGACATGCACAAAGGAACATAGCATAGGTGGAACTCAGCTCTACAGAAAGAAGTGCAGACAATGCGGTGCCTCAGAATGAGCTTGCAGGATGAAGGAATGGGATTCTCAGGGAGTGACACAGTCACCATGCTGGGAGAAATGAATGGGAAGAGGAAAGCAAAGGCTGAACTGAAGATCCAAGGCAGGAGGTGACACTTGGCCATGCCTTTACCCTAAACTGACTCCAGAAGCAGAGACAGTCCTGTCCTCAGGCCTTCAGGGTTAGACCACCTCAGGCCCTTTCTCACTAGCCACTGCCTGTATAGAGGCAACGTAGGTGACAGGGGCTCAGAGGTTGCTCATTTCTTTTTACTGAGCTAAAGAACTTCTAGAAGAGCAGCCATCAGAACTAACTAGAATTGGCAGGTCCAATAAGCCATGTGATTTCAGCCCTCACAGCCACGCTTTTAAAGTTAAAATAAATTTCATTCAAGACTCAAAATAAATTACATTTAAGGATCCAGCATAGAACAGTCTAAGTCTCAACTGCAGCCGTCTGGTTCTGTGGAAACCAAGTTTAGCAGGCAATGCTCATTCAGCTGAAGTCAGTCTGGCCTGACCAGGAAGGATGCTTTCCAAGAGATGGACCTCAGGGAAGCCAGAGTGGGCCCAGTTCCTACTCTCTTAACTCCATGGCATAACATGTGCTTACAGCATACCTAATCTTCACGCTGACAGCAAAGTGTGCCCAGCTCCAAGGTTGCTCTGAGAATGTGGCAAGTACTGACGTCACATCCAGGTACAAGACACTCAGAACAACTGAGCTAAATCTCATCTCTGTATTAGCTACATTTTTTTTGTTTGGGGAGATCTCATTGTGGTTTTTGTTTCATTTTCTTTGTTGACTGGCCTGGGACTCTTAGAACCACCCGCCCCTGCCACACTGAGGTGTTGCTGGGATTAAGGGGCTACCACCATATCTGGCACTATATCAACCCATTGAGTTATGTGGTCTCAGACATATACAGCACTTGCCTGAGCGATGTCATGAGAAGTGTAAAGGGTTTAGTCACTCTGAAGGAGCGTTTGGCCTATATCTGTCCCAGAGAACCTCACAAGGCAGACTCCATTATCCTGAGAGACAATGCAAACCCCCCTCCCACTCCTGGGATCCCCACCTCTGTTCTCAGGGTAACTGTGGTAGTTGCTCTCCTACTACTAGAAAAGTGTCCATAACCAGAGGTACCCAGGAATACAGGAAGATCAAAAGATCTGAGCTATCAGAGTTCACCCAGGAACTCAAAAGAAGGAAATAGAATTATCAAGACAAATGGGGGAAGGGACGACAACACAAACGTGAAATAACAACTAGCAGTACAACTATGGCAGTAGCCCTTGGCTGTATGGAAACAGTCAACCTCGTTTTATACTAAAAAGGAGAATTAAGATTAAAAACAGACACACGTACTGGCCTGTGGTGCTCAGAAACTCTGGGTTCCACATGGAGGCTCTCTATGCGTTACTATGAGAATGGGAAGGGATGGGGTTATTATCTTGGAAAAAACTTGACTGTAACCACACAACAACAAAAACACCTGCAGTGTACCTTGGTGGGCTAGTGACACTATGGTTCACCTCAGAGATACAGCCTTAACAACAGGGACCAGAGTGTGGAATGCTTCCAGTATGCTGTGCAGGACAGTGGTTGATACTGGTGAAGTGTCTAGCGCTAAATGAGTACTAAGGTCCCAGAAGTGGTATGAGTGGCTCCCAGGAAAAGCAGAATACACAGGAGTGTGTGCAGTATGATGTCTGTGTAAAAATGATCCAAAGAAAAACTATTAAAGAAGCACAAGAAAGATATATATAGCTACAGCAATTGGACACAGGGCAGGTGGGTATAGGGATGGGGAACAACACAATTCTATGCATAACTTTTTATACACTTTTGATGTACAAATCTCTATCAATATTTTATATATTCAAAATATACAATTTGATTGGGAGTACAGTTCAATGGTATCATGTGTATCCAGCATGCCCAGGGCCCTGGGTACCATCCCAATTCTACCAAAAAAAAAAAAGTAATTAAAATGAAGGGGGGTGGAGGGGGACGCAAGCTGGAATACAAAAGCAAACAAATGACTCACGCCAAGCATGAGTCACACCTGAATCCTAGTACTCCGGAGACTGAGACCAAGAAATCCCTAAGAGCTTTGGGTCTACATAGGCCACAGAATAAGAGCCTATCTTCAATCCCTTCCACGGTACATCCTCCGAATGATGCCTCACACTCTCTGCCAGTTAGCAACCAAGGCTGGAAACCACAGCCAATACTCTAGTCCAGCCAGAAGATAATTCTAAGTACAGGCTGAAGCCAGGCCAAGTTTGGACCCACAGAAGCACAGGATGGCAGTCAGAATTCAGCCTGTGCCGAGTCACTGTGTGCAAAGACATGAGAATCCACTGGGGTGACCCAAGTACACACTTCTCAAGAACCAGTACTCAGTCACACCTTTTGCCAGAGGTGACATGCCCAGGCTCCAAGGGTGATGTCTGGGCATGTGTGGGCCAGTCAGGTCTCCTACTACATACACCTAAATATCTGCCAGGTTCATCAGACGTGGTGTAGGATGGGACTTAAGTCACCGCTATTTAATGAACAGTCATCATTTGTGCCAGCTTAGTATCCCCTAAAGTTCATGTAACAGGAAAAACTATCCCTACATTTTTATTTCTTAATATCTAACTAGTCAACTCAATACCCAATAAAGTGAATGAAATAAATTTAAACCTCACAAAGGTATAGCAAGCTTATGCAGTATTGATTTTTTTTTTTAAGATTTATTTTATTTATATGAGTACACTGTAGCTATCTTCAGACACACCAGAAGAGGGCATCGGATCCCATTACAGATGGTTGTGAGCCACCATGTCATTGTTGGGAATTGAACTCAGGACCTCTGGAAGAGTAGAGGATGCTCTTAACTGCTGGGCCATCTCTCCGGCCCCAGTATTGATCTTTATTAAGAGGTGGTTTCTAAGCTACACATCATTGCCCTCACCTCCATGGCACCACCAACTGTTCCACAGCCTGCTTTTAGCAGAAGCACTGTCTGAGCAGAGCTCACCAATGTGTTCACTGTCCACTCTCACCTGTCTGGTCATGAACAGGATAAGGAAGCCACTGGATAAGAGACACTTCCCACCAGGGTAGCAGGGTACACTGAGTGGGCTTAGCAGGTGAGACCCCTGGAACCCCAACCACACCAACTACTGGTCTCCATGGCACAGGCACTCTGCTTATTATTTGCTTTGAGAAAGCTCTTAATGATGTTCTTCTCCTAAAGAGTTATTGATTCTAAATCAAAAACAAAACCAGCTACTCAGTGCTAAGACTCTGAACCACATTTTATTGACTGCCATTTAGCTGGTCCTTTGCAAAGCATAGCAGGCATAACAAAGAAAGTACCAGCCTAGCCCCTCTGGGCTCAACTCTAGCAGGTCAGGCCACTGCGAGCACACTGCTTAGCCTTTCCTTTCTGAGTATCCTCCCTTTTGTTGTACTAAGGGGGACTAAGTTAAAACCCAAATGTTGTAGCTCTGAGGAGACCACTTGACTCTCTTGCTAGGTTGTAAGCAGTGTGTCCTGTGCGTAGTGACAGCCACTGTTGCCTCACTCTGTATGTGTGACATGGGATCTTACAGGTCTTCAGGTTGACACATACACTCACAGAAAAACCTGGTCTTTGCTAGGTCACTAAATCCCCTTGGATGTGACATACAATAAAGAACAATGCCATGCACCGGATAATTCAACAATATATTCAACAGATGTCAGCTGAGTACCTATGGTTTTACGGGCAGCATCCAAGTGTGTTATTAGAATACAGCATGATCAAATTCTTCCCTGCATCTCAGTCGGTAGCCAAGTGGCCATGGTGGGCCAAGTGAGGTGGGCACTCACTCACCAAATGATTACTTACTAGGCCAGGACTCACTGAGACAGCAGGTGAGAGAGGACCACAGTTATGGCAACAAAGGGGAAAGATGGTGTCATTTGTCCCAAGCAGAGAGCTGGTGAGGGGCAGCTGCATTGATTCCCAGGGGAGACGTGATTCTCACTTACTGACGGAAGCACCATCAGGCAGTCACAGGATTCCAGGAGATCAGAAATGTTTCAGGTTAGGGAGACTGCATACAGGGAAGTCTGTATGCAGTCTGTATGCAAGAAGCCAAAGAACAGACATTTGTGAGAAGAGGAGAAAAGATCAAGAATGCAGCCATGAACTAGTATAGACATGCTAAACTCAGCTGACAGAGCATGTCGAGGATGTCTTCAGGGAGGAAGGGTCTAGTTACGAGATAAGGTTTAAAGGAGATCATTTACTACAAATCTGAAACACAGCTGAAGTAAAAGGCACAACTACAACGAGGCCAGAAAAACTTCAGAGAAAGAAAACAATCCACTCTGAAGGCTCTCCTGTTCCCACAGTTCCAACCATTTACAACATGCTTTAACCCAGCTGGCCTTAAAATAGGATTTAAGTTAGTAAATAAGTTATTTTTACCATAATGAAAAGCAGTAATGTTCAGGCTAAAGAAATAAACTAGACACAAAAGAAAACATGATAGAAATCTTAAATTCTGAATGTCTACAAAGACACTCTGTGGACTGGTTATGCCAACTTGATACAAGCCAGAGTCACCAAAGAGGGAGCGGGAGGGGGGCGGCGGCACGCAGGAGCTCAAGTAAGAAAATGGCTGTATAAGATCATGTAATAAGCATTAATTAGTGATTGAAGGGAGGTAGGGATCAGTGCAGGATGGATGGTGGTCCTTAGGCTGGTGGTCCTGGGTTCTATAGAAAAGCAAGCTGAGCAAGGCGTGTTGAGCAAGCCAGCAAGCAGCACTGCCCATGGCCTCTGCATCAGCTCCTGCCTCCAGTTTCCTACCCTGTCTTGAGTTCCTGTCATGACTTTCTTTAACAATGAACAGTGATGTGGAATGTAAGCCAAATAAACCCTTCCCTCCCCAAGTTGCTTTAGACATGGCATCTCCTCACAGCAATGGAGATCTTAACATCTGCACTAACAAAAAGTAGAACAAAGCCAATGGGAGCACAGCAGCTGCCTCTGTGAATACTTTATATCAGATGAAAATGAAGCAGAAAGAACATGACCAGGACCAGTGACCGTCATGCTCCTGCCTCTGCCCTCCAGAAAGTACATTCCAGCCCACAGTGAACAATCTGCCAGCCAAAGGAAAAATATAGGAAGAGAGGTGATCAACAAGTGGCTGGTCAAGGAGGACAAGGCCACTGCCAGATGAAGCACCCAGAGTCACCTCACCAGATGCCACCACAAACACATCAACTTAAGAGCAAGGAGGCAGAAAACAGCAGCAGCTCAGGAAACAGGAAACATCTCTGGAAGATTCTAACCAAGCAGAGGAAGAAACTGGCAAAACAGAAGACCACCTAATCCTGTGGTGACTCTGCCTGCTCATGTGTCCTCACAGGATCAACAGCACAAGGGCCCCACACAAGCAGGGGAACCTCAGTTCATATCCTTAGAACTCATGTGTTGTTTTTGTAAAGCCAGGCACGATGTCACATGCCTGCAAAATTCTACAGCTTAGAGATAAAGACAAGGGGACCCCTGGGGCTCGGTGAGCAGCTAGTTTTGATAAATCACTGAAATCCTGGTTCAGTCAGAGACCTTGACTCTAAATTACAGTGGAGCAAGGCAAGGTGGCACAGGAGATCTTTAAAGAGTTCAAGGCCAGCCTAGTCTACACAGTGAGTTCCAGGCTAGTGTATGAAGGTGTGAATGAGAATGTCCCCCAGGCACTCCCTAACTAGTGGAACTGTTTGGGAAGGATTAGGAGGTATAGCCTTGTTGGAGGAGGTATGTCACTGAGGTTGGCCTTTGGGATTTTAAAAGCCCATGCCAGGCCCAGTCTTCTCTCACTGAGCAGCATATAAGATCCTAGACAATGTTTTAGCACCATGCCTGCCTGCAGCATTGCTTCCCACCATGATGGTCATAGACTTACCCTGTAAACTGTAAGCAAGCCTCCAATACTTTCTTTTGTAAGTTGCTTTGGTAATAGAGTCTTCACAGCAATAATAAAGATAATAATAGATAATAATAATAGAACAAGAACAGCAGCTATGGGAACAAAGCAGCAGCAGCATCGTTCCTAGGGCTTATTCGGGTGTTGTTCTATTTTTCTTTTTCTAAGTTTTCTGAGACAGGGTTTCTCTATGTATCCTTGGCTGTCCTAGAACTCACTCTGTAGACCTGGATGGCCTCAAACTCAGAGAGACCTCTGCCTCTTGAGTTCTTCAATGGTGGGATTAAAGGCACGTGTCCATCAAACCTAGCTTGAGAAAGTGTTGTTGTTGTTGTTGTGTTGTTTTGTTTTTGTAGTTAGGCTTAAAGTTTCAGGGACAGCTTCCAAAGGAAATGCCATCAAAGGTGAGATGCCAAGTATGAACAGATGTCAAGAGGCAGTAGAGACCAGCACGAAAACGCTAGTGGAAAGGTCAAGAACACTAGAAAGTTCAAAGTCAGACTGAGTCTGGGGAAATTGTGAGAACCAGTGAAGGAGCAGGGACCAGAACCAGATAAAAAGGAAATTTTTTGCTCACTAGAAGAGTTGAGACTTTGTACTCGGACCAAGAAAAAGCCATTAAAATGCTTTGAGCTGACCAAGAGTCCTCTAAAGTAAAACCTACAATGTCCTCAGAGTGGGAAGATGTGCCATGGTTAGAATGAACTACCCAGTTTTAGGGTTACTTTGTCATATATCAAAGTGGAGAAAGGGGTCTAAGAGCTTGCAAAGTACTGATTCCTGGCACTCAAAGCACAGGGTAAGGCGGACACTGTGGCTGCAAAGGGCAGTACACCACTGCTAAGACAGGAAAGCCATTCTCATCAAAATAAGCACATATCACAGTGTGTGTGCCAAAGGACCTCCCAACTTTCAGGTGAGTGTGTGGCCAGCTTCCGTGTGAGCCTTCGGTCTCTGCATACCACAGTTTCTCAGTTCCCCCTACACTGCTGACTTCTACCACAGTGCAAACAACTGTGCAAACCAGGTCATCATCTGTTTCTAGCTCTGCTCTGACTGTGGACAAGAGCTCATCTCTCCTTGGGCCTCCATTCATCACAAGAGATCAAGCCAGAGGCTGGCAAGGCCCTTAAAGATGAAGGCCTTGCCCCAGTGCCCTGGAGGCTGCTGGAATTGAGAGCATCACCTTGCCTGTGAACCACTCCGCATCCTCCTACACTAAGGTACCTTTACTCTCTTGAAATTCAACTTTGTGGAAGGTCCCTGCCAACCCTCCAAATGCTGTTTCCATTCAAAGCCAACCAAAGACCCTGATAATGTGGTCACCTGGGGTCCTGCTGACCACTGCTACCTGGCTGCAGCTCCTTAACTATGAGACTGCTTGCTCTTTGCCTCAGTGCTGTTTCCAGCTGCTGTTAGCATCAACTGTGGTAGGGACTACACACGTACACAGGGACTTACAACCCTCAGACACCTTAAAAGTCAAGGTACACCAGTCACTCCTCACCCTTACCTAGGCCCTTTATGTCACCACCAACGCAGTGGGGCAGGAGGCTGCAGGCTTCCATAGGTGCCACAAACTCCTCTGACTCACACACCAGACCTCACTCACTCAACTATAAACTCCCAGAAATACCTTGGGCATACTGGATCTTATAGCTACTACTTACTATTATAAATCCTAGAATCATGAATGGATACATTGCAATGGCACCTGGGAAAGGAATGGTGAAGCTCACAACAACCAAGCAAAACTACAAAAACTACATCAACTTTGAAATGGGAAAGCCAAGACAGCGCCGGGCTGCCTCCCTGCCTGCACTACAAGACACCTGTTGAAGCACAGCAGACCATGCCCAGCTCAGCTGCTCCTGCTGGGCCCAGCCTAGAAGAGGGAGTGACTCTGGACAGCGGGCTCACAACACCTACTAGGCTCTAGCACTTGAAATTTTATTTTCAGATAATAGTGACTGTAAATAAACAAAAACACATGAAAATTGTTATGCATAAAATGATCACATGAGCTGGGTTTTTCTTCTGGCTTTCTGAGACAGAAACTCACTCCATAGCCCAGGCTAACACAGAAGCGCACTGAGCACTGGGACCACAGATGTGTGCTATCACAGTGGCACAGCAGCTTTTCCTAGTCTTCTAAAATTGCTTTATGCCCTCTAGGACAGCCTTTGACACTTCATAAGTTTTGGCAGCAAATTATGAAAACCTTTAAGTTTCCAGAAATTCTGTGTTTGGTGACAGGGCTGAGGGCTAACACGGTGGTAGACCATGTGCCATAGCTGTCATGAAGTCCTCGGTTTCAACCTAATAAACTGTCCCCAAATAATAAACATTTCAGACACGGAATCGCACTGTCGCCCAAACCTCCCTTTCTTTTTAGACAGCCTCTAAACCCCTGAGAAAAACTAACCTAGTAGCAATGACAAGGACCTGAGTGCTAAGTGTTTCACTTTCTTTTGGATACCCTCTACCCCACCCCACACCCCTAGCACAATCACCAGGCATTAATAAGAAAAGCATTGAATGCTAAGTCAGACAAGAGTGAGGTATCCTGTGGGCTGTGCACAGTGGGGCAAACTCAGATAACAATGTCCTATACCCTAGTGCTGAGGCTTAACATCCTTACTACCACCTAGTACCGTGACCTCAGAAACAAAAGGACTACACTCACAGTCTTAGTGCCTGCTCTATTGTGAAGAGACACCATGACCAAAGCAACTCTTATCAAAGAAAACATTTAATTGGTGGTTGCTTACAGTTTCAGAGGGTAAGTGGCATAGCAGGCAAGTGGTGACAAGCAGGCATAGTGCTGGAGAAGTACCAGCATTATGGAGAGCTACATCATAATCCATACAAAGCAGAGAGAAAAACACTGGGTCTAGTGTGAGCTTTTAAAACCTCAAAGCCCCTCTTCCCCGATCCCTGACACACTTCCTCAAAAAGAGAATACCTCTTCATCCTTCTAAGCCTTTCAAGTAGTGTCACTTCCTGGTGACCAGGCACTCAAACTTCATGACCCTATAGAGGCCACTCATATTCAAACCACCACACTCTCCATAAAGAAATGACAAATGTTGGAGATTATGTGATCACCAATCAGCTGCTGTGAGGGAGTGTGGATGCAGGACAGCTGCTTAGAAGGTCCAACTAAGATCATTTGAGTCCCGGGGTTCCAGGGCAACTTAGGCAACATCATAAGTCCCTTTCTCCAATCAATCAAAATCAGTCAATACACAAAAGAAAAGGCTGCCGTTGATGAAAGCAAAGGGCCTTGCTACAGTTATGGAACTGGGATGATAGGGAAGGGGCAGGAGGGCATGACTTTTAATCCCTTCCCTTTTACTGTGATAAAACCCTGAAAAGGAACCAGGGGAAAAGAGTCATCACAGAGAAGAGGCAGCTGTCACATCACATCCACAGGAAAGAGCAGAGAGCAATGGCTGCTTTTGTCAAGTGTTTTATCCAAACCATGGGAAGTGACACTGCGACAGAGATTGGTACAAAGTGAAGTCCCTGCTGTGACAGATCTAGATCTGTCCATGTGGCTCTTAGGCCTTTGGGACTGTTTTGTGTGAAGAATGTAGAATAGTTTGGAACTTAGTCCTGGAAACCAGCAGAGCGAGAAGAGCAGCTAGGAAGACACGGCTGCTGAGAGAAGCGTGGGCAGTGGAGGCCTGGCTCAAGAACTTGCAGAGGGGAACAGGGACTCTGAGGAACTTGGCTGGGGTCCATCATATGATACTGTGGCTATGAATCTGGCTTTATTCTGCCTGTCTCTTGAGACCTTCCCTGGATGATACTGAATTCAACAATAATTAATGAACTAATTTGTTTGATGGAAGAAAAGGTGTGTGACAAGTTTCATGTTTCAGACAAAGACAGTGGAAAGGAAGCAGCTCTACCCACTGAAGAGATCAGTGCTGGGCCGTCGTATTGACTTGATAAAGTCATGGCCAAGGAGAGATGACTGCACATCCCATGGGTAGCAAAGCTGGGGAGTCCTGCTGTACCATTCATGGTAGCAGTTTGAAGACATGGAAAATACAAGATTTAGGGGTCACAGTGAGCAGCTGAGACAAGGCTCAGTGTAGCAGGGTTGGAGTCCCCACAAAGAGACCTACAGACCCTGCAGACCTTGAAGATTATTGTATAAAGCTGAAGCCTAAACGTCAGTGAAGAAGCCCAAGATGTTAGAGACCCAAGGACTGCTGGACACTGCCAAGGAGAGAGACAGGCAGGCATGAGGTAGCACAGGCCTAAGCCTAAGACAAAAGCTGTTTCCTACGGGAGGCAGAGCTGGAGGAGTGGGGTTTCCAAAGCCTTTCTAGAGCCCAAAGGAGCAGATGCCAAGCACAAAGCAGCAGGACTCATTGGAGCTGGTGTAACCATTTGCTCTGGGTCTTGGGTGGTATAAGTCTGTAGCTCAACTGCACTTTACAGCTCCCAGTTGAGACTCGGTCTTTTAAAATTGGGTTGTGTCTTACACTATGATATAAACATTAAAACTCTGCAGACAAGGAATGGAGGTTAAATCTTAAGAATGATAAGAGTTGGTATTAAGATCTTAAGTTCAAGGCCAGTTTGGACCAGAGAAATGAGTCACTATTGCAAAAAACAGTCAGATAAAAGCACACATTGTACACACACATTGTGTGTGTGTGTGTGTGTGTGTGTGTGTGTGTGTGTGTGTGTGTGTGTGTGTGAAGATATTATGTCACTTCAGCATACGTATAGTTTGTATATTTTATATAACAGTTAAATATAGTAAATGAAAAATAAAAGAATAAAGCCTTCTATCTTAGAGAATATGGCTGGAAGCAGCAGGAATCACAAATGGCTATTTTCCATCCCCATTCTGTTTGCAATGGCCCTCTGAGACAAGCACTGAGTCCTGAGCTGCACAGATGGGAGGAGGGGGAGGTGGGTGAGGCGCCCCCTCTTAGTCACACACACTGCCTGTTACAATGGAAAGGGATTTTCTTTTACTTTAAGGAAATCTGCCAATCACTGTTTGGTGCCACAGTACTTTGTCAAACACCTAATATAATAATTCCTCTGGAAAAAAATAGAATTTATGTATCTGTGGTGCACACATGTGATGTATCAGGGGTATACACATGTGATGTATGGGAGTGTGCACGTGTGATGTATCTGGGGTACACATGTGTGATATATCTGGATTGTGCATTTGTGATGTGTCTGGGGTGCATGCACGTGATGTATCTGGGGTGCACACATGTGATGTATCTGAAGTGCATATGTGATGTATCTGGGGGCGCACATGTGTGATGTATCTGGGGTGCACATGTGTAATATATCTGGGGTGCACACATGTGATGCATCTGGGGCATGTACTTGTGATGCATCTGGGGCACACACGTGTGATGTATCTGGGATGCACATGTGATGTATTTAGGGTGCACGCATGTGACGTATCTGGGGTACACACGTGTGCCTAAGTACAAGTCACTTGGTATCAGATGCCCTCCTCTTTCACACTTTATCTTTTGCTTTTGGGTTTTTTTGTTTGTTTGTTGTTTTTCGAGACAGGGTTTCTCTGTGTAGCCCTGTCTGGCCTCAAACTCAGAAATCTGCCTGCCTCTGCCTCCCAAGTGCTAGGATTAAAGGCACGCACCTCCACTGCCTGGCTTGTTTTTGGTTTTGAGACAGGGTCTCTCAATGAACCAAGCACTGATCTGTTAGGCTAGCTAGCCAATGAGCTCCAGAGAGAAGCCTCTCTCTGTACCCCAGTGCTGAGGTTTTAGGTTCATACCATGACACCCACCCCAATGAGCTATCTCAGGCCCCAGGCCTATGAGTGCCTCTGGAAAGCTCCCTGTGAGTGAGAAGACTTTTATTTACAAATGCTATTCACTTCCCTGGAGGCCTCAGCCAAACCCCATCTTCATACAAGGAGCATGAGGAGATCTTAGCACAGCCATGAAGGAAATTCAGGACCCCATTTCCTCCACAGTGCCTGAGTTTGAACAAAGATTCCTTAATTATTGAGTATCTGCTCAAAAGCCTATTTGTGGTATCAGCCCTTTTTAAAAAGAACAATAAATCAACCCACTAATGGCTGTATTTTAAAGAAATAAAAGATCCAACAATATACAAATGGTAATGCTGGGACTCAGCCAAGGCCATTCCACACCTCAGCAGCACCCTGCAAGCACTCCTGTAGTCAAGAGTGAAGCAGGTGGCAGGGCCACCTCACTGCACACTGCTACCATCACTCCACTGCCTGACACCATCTGGGGGCAAAGGCTAAACTGAAGACTACAGGACAGTAATGGTGAGCTTGGTGGCGAGCAGAAAGCTTCAGGCAAAGGCACACAGGGCTCCCTTGCCCTACCTCCACCTTGTGTTCTCAAGGCTTTCTATAAAGATCCCTTCCTATCTGAGCAAGACCCCACCAGCCATTTCTCCTAACCCCTTAAAGCTGGTCTTTACTCAGAGCTATTGAGGAAAGAATAGTATTTAGAGAGCACACCGACCTGCCAAAATGCTGGCAGGAAGGAACCTCACCACCTCACACTCATAAATCTGATTACTAAGAATCAGGAGGCATTCTTTCTTGCAAAGAAAAACAGAGCAGTTCTAGGGGAGGAACAGGAAAGGAAGGAATGGAGGGCCAGCCAGAGTGAGGTCTCACAGGTCCCACTCAAAGAAGGCAAAGTGGGTTACAAACAGGGAGAAATGGGAGCACTCAGGAGAAAATGGTTTGGCTCTCGGGGTGCCAGCTTCTGGCTCCATATGGAAGCAATAAGGGAAGAGGAAGAGAGGGAGCAGGGACACTCACCACACCTGGGAGGGAGAAAGGCGGGGGACAGTGTGCTGTTCTCAGAGGATCATGTTGAGAAACATCAACAATGAGCACCAACGCAGATAGACAGACATACAGATAACACACACACACACATTCTACACACCCTACAATCACATCCACACAATACAACACTCACACACCCACAGGCCCATAGATGTGTGTCCCCCAACACTCCCATAATCCCTACACCGCCACCTATACATTCACACACCCCAGGCACACACACTACACATCCACACCACATCCACATACCACACTCACACACACTCCTACACACCCTGTACCCCCACCAACTCCCCATACACTCCTAAACATTCCCATTCTACACACACTCTCTCATACACACCTACACCCCAACTTCTCCCCATACACTTCTAAACACACACACACATACACACACACCACACATAAGCAAACAAGCACACACCACATACACCCTATTTACATCGTATGAGGCCTGCCATGCCTGGGAAGCACAAGGAGCATTGGCCTAGTGCACAGTGTGGTGTTTTGTTAGCTTGTTTATTTGAGACTCTGTCTGGCACCCCAGGCCACCTTGAACTCCTGATCCCTCTGATTCCACTTTCAGAGGGTCGACTCATCCACACAGACTAAAATCTGCACTAGAGAACAAAGCAGGTTTCCACTGTGAGAAATCTCCCATGGCTCCAGACTCACTTTTGTGGAGAGTCTGCAATGACTTTGCAGAAAAGAAGCATGGCCACTTTGTATTAATAGTCATAACCAGCCCCACTGGTGTTCTGTCATGAAGCATGGCCACTTTATATTAACAGTCATAACCAGTCCCACTGGTGTTCTGTCAATACCTTTCACATCACCTCTGTGACATGATGCCCAAACAGCAGCTAGCACACCAGGGAAGGACTTCCACATCTGTTCCTTTCACTTGTCAACAGCTGCGCCTGGGCCCAGGAGTGAGAAGGCTGTGCTCCAGATGGGGAAGGGCCTGTTCTTAGCTCCAGGCAAGTCCAGAGGAGGACCTTCAGATCTAGAACTCCTGTGGAAAAGGTCAGCAACTCATAAGGACTCTTCTGCTCTGTAGTCTGTCAGTGGAAGGCAACTCCTGCCCAGCCCGTCCTACTCAAGCAATGATGCGAAGTGAGCCAGTCCTTACTTGCCCTGCTGCCATCCCTTTCCTCCAGCCCAGAGAACAGCTGCTTCCCTTTTATCTCCCCAACACCAGCAGTTCTTCTATCTTCTGTGGCCTGGAGGCAAAAGGCAGTTCTGGGAAGACCAACAGGTACCAGGGAGAGCTTATAGCTCCCCCACAACACTCTGGGGTGAGGAGCTGGGGGAGGCACAGAGGAGGCACACATAAATGGTTCCCAGTGCCCTGGACTCTGTAAAAATGACACATGTGATCTGAACAGTGCAATGCCATCCCTGGGAACAAGACAGAGCACCAACAAACATTTGATCAGGAGCATGACAGTGATTCAGTGTGACCTTCTGGCAACTGTGTGCCTGCCTCTTGGTCTGAAATGCTGCTCTCAGTTGTCTCCCACAAGTCCAGATGGTTCTGATAGTCTGTTTTCTGTCAGATCTATCTATGGTAGGGGGACCACATCTGGCTTTGCTACCAGAGGTGGAAACAAACCACAACCCTGAAGGACCTTTTGCTTGAGTGCCCTAGGCTAGGGTTCTCTGCATGTAAGAAGTTGCCCTGGATAAGAATCCAGGATATTTTGCTGTGTTGGATGAGGTGGCAGCTGCTGAAGGTACAGTTTATACCAGTGCACACCCAAGCATCCCCAGGCTTCTCACTTGTCTTCAGGACACTGCTGACTTGCCCCGGCATCCTCTCCTCCCTGCCATTTACATCTCCCATAGGTTACAAACAGAGGAGGAAGCCTCCCCAAAATCTCAGCACAAAGACAATAAAGACATAATCTATTTTCATAACCAACTTCAGGAGAGGAGAACTTTTCAGATAATACCAAATGGCAAGATTTTTAATACTAGAAGACATAGGAGAAATAGCTCTTCTCAAGGAGGTCACTAGAAATGAGGTATAACTCTTCCCTCCTCACCCCAACAATGGGACAGCTCTCATGTCATGTACACATACACATGTGTGTATGTGTGCACACACAAGTAAATCTTTTAAAAATTAAATGCAATCCAGTTAACTACGACAGCTTTCCATCACAAGCTGGTATGTACTCTCAAAAGCACCTAGTAGGCCGCAGAATCCTGGACCTTGGTGTCTAGGGCCTGCAGGCTGTCACGAGCTGTGTGGGCTAGAGGATAGAGTGTGTAGTATAACATGGGGGGTTCACTTCTGAGTGCCTATGGTAGAGTCATAGCATTCTCTTCAGAGGATCTGGACGCTTTCTGATGAGGTAGAATATCCTTATAAATTTTAAGTCCAGAGCAGTGAATTTCAGTCAGCATTACATCTTAACATCTCTTATTTCTCCTGCCTTCTCTATTGCAGTGTTGGGAAGCCTTGCCTGTTCTGCTGCAGGCAGAGGATGCCGAGGGCCAAAGTCCAGGATTCTGTGTCCTACTAGGTGCTTCTGAGAGTGCCAAGGTCCAGGATTCTGCGTCCTACTAGGTGCTTCTGAGAGTGCCAAGGTATGAAGAAAGCAGCAAGGCAGCTCGGGAGTAAAGGGAGCAAGCATCTGGAACAGGAAATACCAATGCTGTACAACACTGTCTGCTCAAACCTTCCTCAAATAGGGGCACAAGGAGACCAGGGATGCCTCATGCTACCACTCAAAGCAGCTGGTGCTCCTCAATATCTATCACCAGGACATAGAAAGTTGCCTTCAGCTGTGGTGGAGATAGCTACATTGTGCAGAGCACACTTTCTCCTGTCTCTGGGGAATTCCATCCAGACTCATGACATCTGGAAAACCCAAGGAAGCCCAGGTGAAATTCTAAACAGGAATGGGCAAGAAGAACAGAAGCATTCAAACAATATGTGACCAAGGTGACTGCCTCTCTCTGTGTCTCTCTATGCAAAGAAGGAGCAAAGGTTAAAAGATGCCAGTTACTTCTAGTTCCCAATTATTGTGTTTCTTTTCTGAACTGTGCATCTATTTGTAAACATTCTCAACTAGACACTGATAAACACAACCCACATTCACTTCCTATGTAATGATGAGTCCTATTTGAGGTGAAAATAACATCCATGCATCACCTAAGAATTCATTCAAAAACAACCCAGCATCTTGGTGTTTCTGCCCTCATGTCTCCAGAGTGCAGGAGAAAGGAGTCCCTCCCCATAGCCAGGCTTTGCAAAAGGGAAACAAAATCTCTGTCATGTTGTCAGCTTCATGGGGCTTATAAAGCACAAATGACAACATACAACCACCTATGACCTGCAATCTCATGTCAGGTATTTACACAGAGAAATGAAACTGTACAACCACAGGAAGTCATTTATTCATAACACCAAACAGTGATACTGATCCAAATCCACCTGAGGACATTAATGCATTCCGGATCATCCACAGATTCCACCCAGACAGACAAGGAGAATGAATTGCCGATGCAGGTGACACCGAGAACAGGGCCAGAACTGTGCGGAGAGGAGAATCAAAGGCAGAACAGTGACTGCATTGTATGAAGGTCAGGATGGGTGAAACAACCGAATGATAAACAGAGGAGGACTGAGGAAGCCAGTGAGGCTGGGAGTATGGCTTAGAGGTGGCCAACCATGTGCAAGGCCTTAGGTTCGATTCCCAACCTAACAGCAAAGGGCAGAAGAAAGCTGTGTGAGTTTTAATGTTCTTGTTCTGAGTGCTGATTAAACAGTAACACACAACCGTCAAAACTCATCAAGCTAAAAACTCTAGCTCTGCATTTTACTGCATGTAAATGAGATCTAAAAACTACTTGGTGGGAAAACATGGAATAGTATAAAAAAAGGAGATGAACTAAATTTGAAAGATGTGACGCATGCAAGAGTGAACACAGAATAGGCTTTCGGTGACCACCAGCCCCAATGTTCTGAATGTGGATTACTGAGCCCTGGTGTGAAGGGTTGAGTCTCAGGTCAGACAGGGCACAGACCAGATAGCACAGCATGTTTAGCAATACCTCTAATCAGAATACAAGCCCCGTGCTGGAGAACCAGAACTCTATGAGTACCAGCAATAAGCACACAGCAATGAAAACAGGTGTTGAGGGTTGTGCCCTTCCCAGAAGCAGCAGCAGAGCCTGCAGGAAAACCTAGACAAAACCCATGCTCTGCGAGGAGAAAGTCCCAGGCCTTACTGCGTATGGAAGGACCTGCACAGGAAGAAGACTGCCTGAGAGACAGCTACATATGTGCACCCTTCTCAGCCCAGGAAGAAGCTGGGTGTCATGAGGGTGAGGAGAAGGCTGTTGTGGGGCTTGGCAGGAGCAAGGGGCATTCTGGGGCTCCACCATCTCCACCTGAGCAACTATGGGAACTGCCTGCCTAGGTATGCCATAAAGTCACATGGGTCCCTTGTAGCACCTGCTACCATCCAAAGCTACTCTTTCTACCCCAAGAAGCTATTATCTATAATGTTCAGGAACAGAAAAAGAAACTGGGAAGTGGAGGCAGGGGTCAGTCATGGGTAACACAGAGGGGTCTGGAAAGACCTAAAGAACATTTTAATACACTGTCCTTTTCAATAAAATATATGTTGTTTTTCCACAGACTCTAAGACACCTTGGGTCATGCAAGGCACTTCTTAGGTGCAAGGAGCATTGATTTATGTATTGCTAAGGGAACAAATGTTGCCAAACGCGTTCTCATGTAGGACTTCCACCCAGAGCTCATTAAAAGCTACTCAATAAAAACTAAATTCAGGCCGGGCGGTGGTGGCGCACGCCTTTAATCCCAGCACTTGGGAGGCAGAGGCAGGCGGATTTCTGAGTTCGAGGCCAGCCTGGTCTCCAGAGTGAGTTCCAGGACAGCCAGGGCTATACAGAGAAACCCTGTCTCGAAAAAAACCAAAAAAAAAAAAAAAAAAAACTAAATTCAGATGTTTATAATCCTTACAAAAATAAGAAGAAGCTCCCTGGGCAGCCTGACCACTCTGCCACTCTGCTGAGTCAGCTCCCCTGTGTCCTGTCACCCATGGCTACACTGTGGGCACAAGTATGAATGGAGTAGTGTCCTCTATGTGGCCTAGTCTCACACTGAGACTCAGAACTCAGCCCCAATAGGTGGGCCTCATGGCCAACTAACTATAACCATGCAACATGACAGCAGTGTCAGTCAGAGTCAACGTTAAAGGTCTCGTCATCTCAGAAGTGTCTGTGTGCACTAGGGACACGGTCTAGTGGAGGAGCAATCTCCAAGCGTGCAGCAGACTTAACACCAAACCAGGCAGGAACCATGCTAGAAGACAGATCAAAAGCCCAGGCAGAAAAGACACTGGACAAAATCTAAGACACATGTGGGCATGAGGAAGTCTCTCAAGCTCCAACTAGATCCAAAAAAGGAGAGGCAGATGAAGGTCGGAAGGGGCAGACCCTTTCAAAAAGTTTTCCAAAAGTTCTAAGCAAACATCTTCAAGTTGTAGGACCATGAGCCTCAATAAGACAGAACACAGGAGAAACAGAGTGCTCAGGCAGGTAAAGAAGTGTTCTGCAGGCTTCATCACTGCCTTCCAGGTTTAAATATATGTGGAGCTACAACCCGAGGCAGTAAAGCCACATGGCAAAGTGCTTTCAGGTCACCGCACCATTTGGACAGCAGTACAAGTCCATGCCCTTGTGTATTATGTGTGAGTGTGTGCCTGTGTATGTCTGTGTGTCTGTGTGTCTATGACTCTGTGTGTGCCTGTAGGTGTGCCTGTATATGCCTATGTATGCTTGTATTTGTGCCTCTCCAGCCCTGCTTCAGTCTACTACTGCCCCTGCTTCTTACAGCACTAAAGTTATATGCACACACAAGCACACACAACTTTTTACTTGGGCTCCAGGGGTTTAAAATCAGATCCACACTCACATAGAGAACACCTTATGTACTGAACCATCTTCCCAAATTCAGTGAAGAGACCCTGTCTCAAAATAAATAAAAATATCAAGTGAAAAGCTACTAAGGAAGACATCTATGCACAAATCAAAAAAAAATAAATATAGGTTTTATATTATATGGATTTTATTCCAATTATTTTCAATGTCTCCATTGGGTTCAACTACATAAGGAGGTCCTGGTGCTATGGTGACCAAACAGGTATGCAGGCACCTCCATGACACATGGGTCTTTTATAAAATGAAGTCAGATAGCACGGGAAGTGTTCAGAGCCATTGCTTCTGGTCCATTACACATCTCCCCCACTCAGCACGTTCTGGCTCAGCTGGGAAGAATTTTACAGCTTTCACAGTGGTGTGCAGTGAGCATATGGGGACTCCCTTTGGCACTCTCAAACTCAGCCTTCCGTGCCTTCTGCTTTCTATCAGAACCTCCAGTTGTACCATGACACCTGTACCAGCACCATGTGACCAGGTACTCTCAATCAACAGCCGCAGGTTCCGAAGCCACCCGAGTAATAAATGCACAGGTGCCAGAAGGCTGGGTGAGCTACAGCTTCTGTCCACACAGAGACACTGGCCTCATCAGGAGGAGCAGAGTGGTGAGAGAGAGGTCCTTGAGAAGCTGTGAGGAAAAGAATCAAGCCCTCTTTCTTTCACAACATGAGCAGCAGAGATAAGAAGATGCTTGCTCTCCAGACTACACTATAGACAGGGAGAAGGAAGCAGGGTGAGGAGGGTGGGTATGATGGAATTCTCTGGAGTAGAAAGTTTCAGAGTGTCAGTGCGTGTGTCCTAGTGTGGCTCAGGCACCAGCATCTTAGAGGCCAAGGAAGAAGGCTGAGCATCAAGGACCCCAGCAGCTGACCTGTTCAGTATTCTTCCCATCAGCCCTCCACTTACTGTTTGTCTGTGTGTATCCAGGCAGGGTTTCTCTGTGCAGCCCTGGCTGTCCTCGGCTCACTCTGTAGACCAGGCTAGGTTCCAACTTAAGAGATCCCCCTGCCTTTGCCTCCCAAGTACTGGGATAAAAGGCGTGCGCCACCACACCCACCCTAGCTTCGACTTCCATTTTCAATCTGAAAAGAATGAAGTAGTTAGCACTTGAGGTTAGGGTAAAGCACTAAACAATGCCACTCTTGCTTGCATCTGGCCAGACCAAAACCAAGAGTATGCACATCCTACTCTCTCCATGGCTGCTAAGCTACCTGCTCTCTCACCAAGGCAAAGACAGAAAGGCCCAGGGCAAATCCTCAGAACCTGATGCAGCAAGGCACTAGAGGGAGAGAAGGAGCAGTGATGGATGGCTGGAACCTATTCTGTGCACTACTCAAAGCAGCATGGCCGGAAATTATAAACAGACTCGTTTCGTATAAACCCTTCTGACTGCCTCAGAGAGCGAGCCTTTGACACAGGGATTACAAATAATGCCACTTTCAAGAAGCTGGAGTCCCACAGCACTCTAGTCACACAGAGCATGATGCATCCTGCAGGTGAATGCAGAATCATCTCCACAACCTACCTTCTCTAAAATATCTGTAAGCATTCAGAAGAACGGGCAGTCAGAGATGGTGGCACTTTTGTGCTCTCATTAGCTAAAATGGCAGCTTGGGTTTGCCAGTTTGGAGCTGGTTTTTAGACCTAAGTTTCACATCCAGAGGGCTGGTGTAACACCGTGGCCTTTGGGACAGGGCAAGACAGGAAGTGCGTGGGCAGGGGTGACTAATAAGCCTTCCAGCTGAAGAACATCCATCGGAATTGTCCCTGAACACGCTGCATGGAAAGGCTGTCAGGCAAGAAGAGGGGAACAAGGAAGGAAAACACAGGCTGGAGCATGATTATGGCCAGAGCAGAAATAAATGCAAAATGTTTGTCTTGGGGACAGTTGCTAACATCTGGGCAGGAAGCAGCTAAGGGAGACTATCACAACACAATGGTTAACCCCAAGACAGCCACAAGACACATCTACACCATCTTACAAATTTAATGAGGACAGGGGCAAAGCGCATCACACAAGAGTTTGAATCATGTCAACATGAGTCAGCCAGCTACAATTCTGCCCGTGGCTAGGAGTCCTCATTTGCAGTTTGTCACAGAAACACAAACAGGTGGATGATGCCCAAGCTCTGGCTCCACAGAGATTGGAGCTATTTTGGAGGAGAGAAGGCCGCAAGTAGAGGAAGCCAGCTAAACCAGGAGAACGGCACAGTCATGACATGAGGGCAGCCTACCAAGGGGTGACATCGATGCCATCATAGTGCTGTGTCCAGATGGGAATACTGTCCTATCAAAATGTGATTGTCTCAAGCTGAGGACCACCACTACTAGTTCAAGGCAGGCTACTCCACAGTGATCTCTGAGCACCTCCTGGCCCCTGAGGCTACTCCACAGTGATCTCTGAGCACCCCCACTCCACCCGAGTCCCATTAGCTTCTTTTCTGGTTGTCCACATGTGACTCTGAAGATCCCACGTAAGGTAGAGCACACTGACTCCACCAGTGCCAGTGCTCAGCACATCCATTTACAGCACCCTGTAAATCCAAAGGAGAACCCCAGGGTGAGGCAAGGAGGAATGCTAGCGCCGTCCACTCCACCCCGCTCCTCCCTCAGAGCAGAGGCAAGCATGCAGAGCCTTCCGACAACAGAAACAAGGAACAGTCCAGACAAACTCCAGTAGGACCACAAGCCCCTCACCAGGGCTCTGAGAGTGCAGGCAGCTAGGAAGGAGAGAGCTTGAGCAGTACTCCATGTATAGCCCCTCAAGTTTCCCAACAACCTGCAGCTAACCGACTTAAAGGAGGAGGCACATAGGTCCAGCCCCAGCAACCCATAAATGCGGAAGTGCACATAAACACTAGGCTCTGCAAACAACACTTGTGCCTAAAACCCACGGGACAAGCCTGTAAACCCAACAGAAAGAAATGTGTCTGTCCCTGGCCATCTCATCAGCTCTAGTTCCTAGAAAGCAGCTCACAAGGCATGAATGTAGCCCAAGTGTACAACCCTATCACAAAGACAGAGATGGCTGCTTTTCAGAGAAGGAATGAGCCCAGGAGCCTTGCTTTGCTGGAGAGAGACCCCACTTCCCAAGTCCACTGCTTGTCGAGGAGATCAATAAAAACATGTTTCATTTGTTGACTACAAATCCACTGTGACAGCTACAAGAATGCACTGCAAAGGAGCTAAGATTTAAAACCTGCCCACTGTGGCCTCAGGGCACAGGAGTGTGTGTGCCTCCTGCTGACCATTCAGCTCCCTGAAAAACCAAGGTAACTACATAGAACCTTTGCCATTCCTGCTGGCCAAGATGAGAAGGAGCTCTTACAGTAAAGTGCACTCACAGCGAAAAACCTGTCCCCTTCTCTGGCAAACAGGTCCATTCAGTGGTCACCTCAGCTCCCTGCCAACTGTTCCAGGTGCACCAAAGCTCCTTACCTCCCACAGTATACGGTAACGACTCCCACAGAACTTACCTGGAAGCCACAAGAACAAGAGCTGGAACCTGCCCCCAGCAGAGACATGGTGCCTCCCACTCTCAGCGTTAGGTAAAGGAGGCCTGGCCAATGGTCTATCACGTCAGCTACCTCAGTTCCTAAACTTGCATCTTGTGCTAAACTGCCAGCACCTCAATCTGTCAGGCAAATTCCTAAAAGCCCAAAGCCTTTGCTCTCAGCTCCCAATAAAACTTCCTCTTGAGGCTTATCATGAAATCAGGGGCTTTACTGCTGAATTTTCTACGGAAGCCATGGCTGGCATTTTCCCTTCGCTCTCCTGCAGAGCTAAAACCTATTACCTGAAGGTAATAAGCAAAGCCTTAAATATAACTAGGAACAGACTTCCACCAGTGCAAACCGACAAACTATCAATCAGCCAGGAAAGGAAATACGGCCCAACAGAGTCTGCAGCCTCTGGAGATAAAATCACAATGGCTTCTCTAAATTCTTTACTGAACCAAATTCACCTTTACCAAAGTATCTGATTTTGAATAATCACAGCTAGAAAATAAGGAGGAAATGTGGACGCTGTGGCACAAGCAACATAATGGGCAGTGTGCCAGGCACCCTGGCTCCTTAGGGTACAGTCAGCTTTCTGCTCCTCTTGCTATGGCGATTAACATTGTTGTTTGTTCCCACCCACACCAACGTCCAGGCCCCGGTGACTTCAGCAAACATGAACGGAATGACCTCACTGCAGACTGCCCGACCTCTGTAGTGGTGCAATAAAGCACACACACAGAGGAAGAGAAAACTGAATTCAGGGTCTTTCCATCAGAGTTCTTGGAATTTAATAACATCCCCATTGCTTTGCTGCAGATGGCACATCAACCCCCCTTATTACTGCAGACGCACAAGAGCTCTGTGGAGGACAATAAAGTGGTGCATGTTTAGCTTTGCAGTGTTTGAAAGGATCCTGCTTTACAGTTGGGGAAAGGTATACACATCTGAGCCTTTCTGTGCAAATTTCCTCTGAGCATGAAGTCTGCACATACTGAGAGGCTCTCATGGATATCAAGCTCTTTACAGTACAGCCCCGCATGTGACATTCTCCAGCAGTGTCAGAGGCATACTGGTGACAACTGTTACCTTAGGCTCGTTTCTAAAATGGAGACATCCCACTAATGGTTCATATCAGGAAATTCCGAGACATTTTTAGCATGTGTAAAATGAATGCATCAGCCCTGGCATTCAAGAAGAAATTAGTCAGTATTTATGGCTACAGTGTGGCTTCCTGGATATGGAGAAAGATGTCTGACACACAGCTTCTGGCTAAGCTAAAGTTCCACTGCATGTACAAAGCCAACTAGAAACCCACCTCTCTCCTTATACCATCTTCTCCTAAGCATCCTGTAGTCTTGAGACTATGCTCACCTCAAACTCTTTGCTGCTTCTGACCCCTTGCTGTCTCTAACCAAGTCTCCCTGACCTGAAACCACTGGAAGACTGCACCCAACTTTTCCAGTGTGGCTCCTCTACTGCCTCCTCCTACACAAGACTCATTCTGTCTGGGTCATTTACCGCATGTAAATGTGACCTGCTTTAAGTCATAACGCCACAGAACAGGTCTACTCTAGGACAGACATTTAGATTTTAAAAGAACTAGAGAGATGGCTCAGTGGAAGACCACTGGCTGCTCTTCCAGAAGACTGAGGTTCAATCCCCTACACTGACCTAGGAATAATCATGTCTCCCTTTCTTTTCCTTTCATTTCTTTTACTCGTTCATTTGGTGCCAAACACTGGGCCCAGACTTATCCTTTCCTTTCTATTTCTTTTTGTTATTATTCAGTAATACTGTATAAACACACAACTGGAGATCTGAATGTGCATTGTACCCTCAGCAAATAAACACAGGGATAAAAAGACCTAGCAAAGGCTACAGCAGCTGAGTCAGAGGCATGTCCTCTCCATGCACATCACAGAAGCAAGGAATGTCACTCCACACATGCTCCCTCCTGTGCTGGCCCAGCAGCTGGCACACTGGACACCTGCAAAAACTTCAAAGGAGATAGTCTTTCTCTGGGACACCAGCATCTCAACTACTTTTGAAAGAATAGACATCAATAATTCTCCAACCTCCATCCAACTACCAAATGCACCACACTCCCTGAAACTTTCAGGTAAACCCAGAAATAACAGATTTGAAAGACAAAGGCAAAGCTTTACAACCCTGAGAACCTGCCTCCAAAAGACAAGGCCCAGTGTAAAGCACAAAGACCCAGAAATCTCCTCAGCACAGACACCCACTGGTCAATGCTACAGCATGAATTACCTAAGAGCATTGCTCAACACCAGAGTAAGTGTTCTCTTACTTGAGGAATGTAAATAATGTATGAGAGACTCCTGGATTCAAGACCGGTGGGTAAATGGTTCACAAATCAGCCTCCTGGGTAGGCAAGAGTTAAGTGGTGAGGGTCTAAGAATCCTTTGCTTCCCTCCTGCTTATATCAAAAGGTGGGGGCCGAGTCAGACCCTCAAGAAGCACAGACGGGTCACCTGCTTGCTCACCACACCTGTCTCTTAACATACCTGTGAGTGGTCCTAGCCTCATGCTTTACACAAGGGTGAACACAAAGGCATTTATTTCAGCACTTCAAAATTCTAGTTTCCCATTAAATTTACTAAATCACCAAAGCAGTTATGAGAAAGGTAAAGGAACACAGGCTTCAGGTCGCTGACAAATAACTAACATCTTGTGGACAATATGACAGTTAAATTCCACACAGCTTCTCTTTAAAAATAAAAACTCCGAGAGATAAGCAACAAAGACACATTAATTGGTAGCTGACTCCCTAAAAGAAACCTCACCTTCTGTACTAAAGCTAAACTCATAGTTAGGTGTCTCCCTTTTGAATGCTGGGTGCTCTTTCCCCACATCTGAACACTTAATGCAGAAAAGCTCTATCTAGCCAATGTTGTAGAAATTTATTGAAAATTCATTTTCTATGCAAAATTAAAACCTTGATTAAAGAGTACCATAAAGAACAACTTTTCTTTTATAAAAGTTTTCTAGGGGAAAATAACCAGACCACTGGGTGCAGCACACAAGCTCCACAGGCTACACTGGAAAGGCTGACCGTGGCATGGGACAGGGCCTGGAGGAGCCAGCTCTCACTGGATGATCTGAGATGAAGCCCACCTTCTCTCTCAGGTTCAAACCACACAACCCATGACTGAAAGGCAAACAGAAAAGGCTCACCCTTGGCTGCCAGTTCTCATACTGCTTCTGTAGATTTGCACCAATGGTTTCCAGAGCTTTCTGAGGACCCATAGACAGAGGATCTGTAGAAGCAACAAAGAGAAAGTTCAGTAACCATGCATGTTCTCTTCTGGGAAAGTTCTTGCACGGAGCCTTCTCTTCCACACTGCAAAGTCACCTTTGACAAGACACACATCCAGGCCTCTGTTTTATCTGTGCTTAACAAGAAGCAGAACTGATAACACACTGAACTGGCTCCACAATCCAGGAAGGCTGCTCCTGCTTGCTCACTAAAAGGTAGCAGGGCAACCACTCCCCACCATGCGGCACCAGCCATCTTTCCTACTCTTCGCTTCTGTCAAAAGGCCTAGCTATGCTTCTACCAGGATTCCATATTAAAACTGCAACCCTCCGGTGTGCAAAGATGGGAGGGAAGGAAGGAGGGAGAGAAGGAGGGAGGGAGGGAGGGAGAGAGGGAGGGAGGGGCCAAGAGCAACATTCAACGATTTTCACCTAGATTGTAATGGTACTACACACACAAGAAAAATCACTGGCACAACACACAAAGATACCTTCGGTTTGCTGCTCAGTCATCAAATACCTTTTATGCTAACAACACTAAGCCTGCAGTTCTTACACCTATCTGTTTCATGCCTGTCAATCTTTAAACATCTAATAACCCCAAAGAGCTTTTGTGTGTTGATATATACAATATTAGAATATGAGAGCCAGGCAAGGCGATCATAAGTTCAAGGCTAGTCTGTACTACATAGAGAATGAGCGAGTAAGGAAGAAAAGGAGTATTTATAGAGTTTATTCATTTAAATATAACAAGCTAGAGCTGGAACAATGGCTCACAGTTAAGTGCATGTGTTGTTCTTGCAAAGAAGCTTTGTCTAATTCCTAGCACCCTTGTCAGAACTCGCAACGCCCATAATCCAGTTCTAGGGGATCCCAATGCCTTCTTCTGACCTTCAGCACCAGGCATGCATGCAGCACACAGACATATAAATAAAATAATCATTTAAACTAAATATGATAAACCCGCTATGTCTAAACATGAAAATTACGGCCAAGCAGTGGTGGCACATATCTTTAATCCCAGCACTTGGCAGGCAGAGGCAGGGGAATTTCTGAATTCTGCCACCTGCCCAGGGAATCTTTGAATCTACGAATGAAAGACACACCCACATTAGCTTATGTTTAATATGCCATCTAGCTCAAGGACTGGGCACTTCTAACCCTCTGCCTGCTACCCTAGGCACAATTTGGGAAGTGGCCAGTGGCCACTTACCCAAAATCTCAAATAAGATGGTTGGCTTTATCTCCTACAGCTCCTAAATCCATCCATATTCCACTGCTTCATAGCGATTTCTCCCTCTTCTCCTCCCCTTAGTCCTTGCCTGAGCAACTCTAAGGATCCCGCCCTATCTCCTTTGCCCAGCCATTGGTCCCTGGCATCTTTATTGATCAAAACCCAACTGGGGACAAGGACCTTTAGCATTTGGACAGGCAGATTCCTGATTGAATCAAAGCATTAGAACCAATCTCCAACAACTGGCCCTTTGGAAAACATTAGCTTTCGAGTGATACAAATCACATTTCATTCCCTGATATTTAAAACAAATCCACACTCACTGACATAGCACCATCTCATCAGAGGATGCTTTCAGCAAAAAAAAAAAAAAAAAAAACCCGCCAACTCACAGTCGCAGATGCAAATTTCCAAATTCTAAAGTTTAATTTGAAATCTCAGATTGTATCAGTGTCAGCTGACTTCCGTAAAGTGACAACCCTACCTCATTCACTTTCTAGAACGCATGTGCCTTTGCTTTGGGTGGAGATGATAGGCCATGCGAACAGCAGCAGCTCAGCTCCCACAGTGCTTTGCAGGCACTCCTGGAGCTGCCATGCACGGTCGGTCTGCTCACAGCTTGGCTTCTCACAGACTCTAGCTTCATCTACAAAATGTTAAGAGCATCCCTGGAGACTGAACTTTAAAAAAACTGTTATGCATTTCTAGTTTGCCAAGGACAGCCTTTTAAAAGTTGTATTTTTTTCTTACTTAGTTTTCATTCACAATCATAAACTTAACTCTGCAGTCGAGCTAGACTTGTGGGGAATGAGGAAAACATGGAACCCAAGGTGCTGCATAAAAGTTAGGGATCCTGCAAGCAGACAGGGAGGGGTGTTCTCTGACAGCAGAAGGGTGTGTCCTAAGATGCAAACTTATGTGTCAAGTGTCCAATGGGCCTTGCCACTCCTGCACCCAAAGCACTGCACAGTTTCCACAACACTCATGCACTCCTTGCAGATGAAATCCTGGCGAGCATTTGCCACAGACAAGATTGACTCCAGGGTGAGTTCTGCAGATTCTTCCACTGGTAGATTTGCTGCCAGTGCCACTGTGTATAACCTCAGCTCCCCAAAACACAGATCCTAGAATAATTACGTGAAAGGAGGAGTCTCCTCTGCCAAGGACAAGGCTCAGAAGGACCTGGCACCATACTGCTGAGTGAAACTGTGTGAAGGGCCTATGGGAAATCTGTTTTGACCAACACAAGATATGACATCAGCCTTCATTTCTCTTTTCTCAGTGGAAAGACGGTCCTAGGACCTGAAAACAATCCTGAGGACCCCCATCCTGAACCACAGGCTGGCAAGGGGCCAGCCTGACTATATTACTAAATATCAAAGACACTTTGAAGAGATGGGGTCTCATACACCTCTAGTGTCCTAAAACTCATTAGGTAAGTGGTAACAATCTTGAATTTCTGGCTCTCCAGGGATTAGACATGTGTCACCACACCCAGTTCATATTGTGCTGGAAATCAAATCCAGGACTTGGTGCACTGAACTCAACCATCCCAGCTATAGCCACAGCCCTGAAGATTACAATTAGAAGCCACCTATGCATTAACAAGGAGACACCTTTCAAACATCAGGCCATACTATCTGTGGTGGGCACAGGAAACCACAGACACAGTAGGGAGTGAAGTCATCCCCCCCCCCATCCCTAAGTGTGCAGTGACCATGATGGTGGTAACCTGTGATCAAGAAAAGAGAAGCAGTATCCTCTACAGAAAGGTAAGTCTGTCTGGCCTCTCTTTATCAGTGTACAGTGAGGGCAGGGGTCTGAAGGTGTCAGTTCGAAGGAAGGACCAACACTACCCTTCTCACTTGAACTTCTGCCCACCCTTTCTTCTTCTCCACTAAGGCTGCAGTTGCCCTCCCCATACACCACCCAGTACACAACAGAGACAGGGGTGCTTCTCAACCTACCTAGTCTTCAACCCCTTAATATAGTTCCTCATGTTGTGGTGACCCTCAACCATAAAATTTTGTTGCTACTTTATAACTGAACTTTCACTACTGTTAGGAATTGTAATATAAATATCAATCTGTGACCCCCAGAGGGGTCTTGCCACATCTTGACAAGTTGAAAATGCTCCAATAGGGGCTCTGCAGCAGACATAGCCTGTCAGCTGCTCACTTCCACCAGTGACCTCAATCAGGGCACCGGCTGATCCACAGGAAGGGACCAACTAAGTCAGTCTGCTGTGTAGCAGTTTCCATGACAGGGAAACATTGCATATCCCAGGGAAAATTCTTAAGATAGAAAGTAAACAACTCAAAAAGTTTCAAAGTCCCTGAAACTGACCAGACTCACTGGGCCCTTCCTTCTCCCAAGAGTAACCGGGTAACAGCTCTCAGAGCAGCTGTTAAGAGAACAGATAGCTAGCTGGGCATGGTAGTGCAAGCCTTTAATCCCAGCACTCAAGAGGCAGGGGCAGGCCTGCTGTACAGAATGAGTTCAAGGACAGCCAGGGCTACACAAACGAGAGGAAGGGGGGGGGTTAGAAAGGGGAGGGGAGGGACTGAGACTAGTCAAGCAGCCAAAAAAGAAGAGATCAGCAGGGCGGCTTGGAAAGCTACCTGAGAAGGACACTCTCAGCTCTTAGAGTCAGTTCTGGGCCTGACTCATCCACACTCCTGCTGTAATTAACTCCAGTAAAACTCATTCATTCACCAAGTTGGATTTTGGTGGTTTCCATACTCCAGTCTGTCATGGGAGGGGTATATTCTCCTGTTTTCTCTCCCTTCTCCCTCTCCTTCTTCCCTCTCCCCTCTACCTCTCCCCTTCCTTCTCCCCCTCTGCTTCCCCTCCCCCACCTCGTGTGTGTGTGTGTGTGTGTGTGTGTGTGTGTGTTCTGCATCTCCCAGAAAAGGTAGTCATATAACAGGCTGTGGTTGTCAGTTCTGATCTACTAGAAATTCCTGAAGTCAATTAATTTTATTTCTTCCCAAAAATATGCTAATGAGTGGAAGAAGAGCCATGAAGGAAGGATCCAGAAAGGATCACCTGACTTCATCAGCAGATATTAACTGGGTGTGCTGACCAGCGTCAAGTGAACTAGGAAGGCAGTGATGAAGGTGGGCATTAGGGATGGAAAAGTAGCTAGTCAGCATCACTTTTATATGTTTTTCCTTTTTTTTTTTTTTGGTTTCTCTGTGTAGTCCTGGCTGTCCTGGAACTCACTCTGAAGACCAGGCTGGCCTCGAACTCAGAGATCCACCTGCCTCTGCCTCCCAAGTGCTGGGATTAAAGGCATGCGCCACCACTGCCCGGCTGTTTTTCCTTTTTTTTAAGATTTATTTATTTATTTTGTAGCTGTACACATAGTTGTGAGCCATCATTTGGTTGCTGGGGATTGAATTCAGGACCTTTGCTCACTCCAGCCCTGTTCGCTCCAGCCCTACTTGCTCTGGCCTAAAGATTTATTTATTATTATACATAAGTACACTGTAGCTGTCTTCAGACACACCAGAAGAGGGCATCAGATCTCATCACGGATGGCTGTGAGGCACCATGTGGTTACTGGGATTTGAACTCAGGACTTTTGGAAGAGCAGTCGGTGCTCTTAACCACTAAGCCATCTCTCCATCCCCATCTATGTTTTTCTTATCTTAGATCTTCAGTATAAACCCTCTGAGTTGCGCACTTAACATCATGTAGAAGGCACCCCTAGCTTGGGATAGCTGAAGCTGTCTGCTGACCTGGCCCACAGTCCTGTAGGCACAGCTGGTGCTGCCCATCAGCAACAGCAAGACTGTTCTCTCTCTCCTTTACCAATTGTCACCTTCACACACATACACACACACTCGTGCGCCCCTTAATGCACTGCCCCCCAGACTTTCCTTCCAAAGAACGGTCATCCCCTGACAACACTCTAGGAAGGCTCTGAGAGACTCTCCACCTGTATGAGCTCCTGAATCTGGTCCTGATATAAAATGCAGGATCACCCATAAGGAGAAAAGAAGCCAACTGAGCCCACTTGACACTCTTACTCAGATGAGAATCAAATAAGAAGACGTGCTGCCAAGAGCCATCATGGACACTGGGAATGTGGGCTTCTGGTTCCATGTTGTGCAAAGAGTTTCATGGGTGCCCTAAGTCTGGGAACGCCATCAGAGTCTGCCCATGCACCTGGATCAGGTGCAGCCTCCCGTGTGCGGACGATGCAGTAAAAACACAAGAGCAGGAGTAGTACACAGAGCTCGAGGCTCTGCGAACCCTTGCAGTTCTCTGTACCTTGTGCTAGCAGACACTTAAACACTCGCTAATTGACTTATTAGTTGAGCACTGCCTACTGCATGGAGTGTAAATCAGAGTGTGTCTTTCAAGGATTCCACCATTAATTAGTTATGTAACCTTGAATGGCTAATTTTTGATTGAGAAAATACATAATAGCAAAAGGGTTACTTTTGAAATTAGGGATGGCTCTTGATGACTGTATCTTATTAATCATAATGTCATCCCTCCATTTTATAATTAGTGGCAAATATACTGTGGGGCCTGTCTCCTGACTGAGCTTCAGAGCAAAGCCTGGCCACAGCTCTGTAGAGCTGAGCAGATCCACTCCAAGGTCTGAGAAATGATGGGACCCTTCAGCCCTAGAATGGGATAGATCTTAGGTCAAAAGCTACCATCCATAGCTGGCCTTGTCCTCCCCAAAAGCCTCCTATCCCATGTGCCTACAGAGTGATGGAAACCCGGGAAACCGGAGCTGCAGTACTTTACAGCGGGGGGGGGGGGGGGGGGGGGGGGGGGGACCTGGAATCCCTGACTTAAAAAACAGCCTTGGGGTTTATGTCTACAGGAAAGGAGCGAGGAAGAAGCCACAGTAGCGATGCTATCCTCCCTCAAAGGGGAACAGGGACATCACCTTAAGCTACCAGCACATCAGGGGAGAGAGAATGCAGTATTCTAAACCAAGAGCCCAAAAAGCAGAGGCTCCAACTGCTTCTAGAGTTGTGCCATTGCCCAAAGAGCCACTGGTCACAGCTAATCCCACTACCTGCCTGGAGCTCCAAGCTCCACCAGCACAAGGTCACTGCTCTGCTGTGCAACCATGGCCATCTGACATTCACCGTAGCGTTCTCCAAGGCCCAGGCCACGCCAGGTGACCTCTTACTGGCTCTGATCCAGAGTTCCAGTCTCATTTCCCCAGCTAGCAGCAGGCTCTGTGCATGTGCTCTGCAATCAAAGCCAGGACAAGAGCAGACGCACCCACTGTCCTCAGCTCATCTAATGAGCTTCTGGACAGCAGGATCCAGAGCGTCCCTAATCATTCTTGGGGTACCAGAATCTCCATGCTTCTGACAGCCAAACTACTACAGCTAGAACAGAGACACCCCATCCCACTCACTCTGCTGTCAGGCAGGCAGTCCCCAACAAGCACTGGGGGTCCCCCATTCAGTGGACTGTTTTTAGTATTACTGCTGTAGCATTTAATGTCAGCCATAAAACCAAACAGCCTCTCCCTGCTTTTCTGAAAAGAGACAGGCATCGTTTCCAGCATTTTTAAGTCAGAGGAATGAGGATAAAGGAGGAAAAGCAAGGGTTCCCCCAGAGCTTACAATTACTGGGGGCCAACCAACGATGCTTTTACTCTATGACATTACAGCTCATGTCCCACCATCTGGGAAAGGTGACAGGCCTGTGCCTTCTCACTCTCTCCTCAGAGACACTGACTGGCATGCTCTCAGGCAGCCTTAGGATCCTCTCTGGCTCATGCTCAGGTGGTGCAAACACAAGAAATGGCACAACACGGGTCCTGGTACTCTTTAGGCTCCTGAACTCTGTTTTTGAGATCTGAGCAGTCTCATCCCAGCATGGGCAGCTGCATCTCTCTCCCCTTCCTACAAGGCCACAGTCATACTCACAGCTTCCAGCAAAGCTCTGAGCTACGCTTCAACAACTCTCTGACATACTAAAGGTCTAATTTGTTAGATGGAATAAGAACACCATGCTTTCTACCATCTGACATCCACTAGACTTCACTGAGTACACAGCCATCCCAGAAGCCAGCACACTCAAATGAGGTTCATTTGCTGTATCCTTCCTTCAGTCACACAGGTGGGCACATGTGGCCCTTGCCCTCTGCTGTGTTGAGAGGAAAGGCAAGGGGTACTGTAGAAGGCAGAGTACCAGTTGATACTATGATATAAATATGTCCCCCCAAATTCCTATCTTGGGATATAAACCCTAAGCATGACAGTGCCAGAACATGGAGCATGAAGAGACTAAGTAGCAAGCACCTAAGACGAGGAATAGAGACTTTTTTTTAAAAAGTACTGCAAGCTGGGTGGTAGTGGCACTCAGGAGGCAGAAGCAGGCAGATCTGAGTTCAAGGCCAGCCTGACCTACAGAACGAGTTCCAGGACAGACAGGACTACATCAAAAAACAGTGTGTTGTGGGGAAAAAAAATGTTTTTAATTACGGGGTAGGGAAATGGGGCCTGGAAGCAACCAGCTAGCCCCTTCCCCGTCCTACCAAGTGAGGATGTTCAAGGCAACATCTTGGAAGCAGAAACCAGACACATCATCTGCTACCATGTGGACATTAAGTTTTACAATCGACAGAACCGGGAACCATAAATTTCCGTTATTTACTAATCAAACTAGTCTCCTGTATTTTGTTATAGCAGCACAAAGTTGAAGTTTTAGGATACTGTGGTTAGAGTTGAGGCATGACAAAAAAAAAAGCCCCTCTCCAGGTCTTTGCAAGGAGCTGATCCCAGGGTCCCAGTCAATGCCCTTGAGTCATGAGGTAGGTGGCACCATCAGCTCCTCTCAGGAAGACAAGAGACTCAAAACAGCTGAGCAGGCAGAGTGAGGCTGGGTGAATGAAGCTGAGATCTTGACGAAATCTTGGTTCTTTGACTTCAGGTGACAGCACAAAATGCTGAGACCAGACATGTAACCTTAGTCTGTAGCCTTCTACATGGTCACATACATGAAAATCATTGGGTGGCAACTAGTCACCTACAGGCTACCTGCTCAGATACTATAAACCAAGCTTGGGTGTCGTCATCAGTACCTCTCCACCTCACATCACCTCACTAGCTATCTTAGTCAAGGTTTCTATTCATGCACAAACATCATGACCAAGAAGTAAGTTGGGGAGGAAAGGGTTTATTCAGCTTACACTTCCACACTGCTGTTCATCACCAAAGGAAATCAGTACTGGAACTCAAGCAGGTCAGGAAGCAGGAGCTGATGCAGAGGCCATGGAGGGATGTTACTTACTGGCTTGCTTCCCCTGGCTTGCTCAGCTTGCTTTCTTATAGAAACCAGGACCACCAGCCCAGAGATGGCACCACCCACAAGGGGCCCTCCCACCCTTGATCACTAATTGAGAAAATGCCTTTCAGCAGGATTTCATGTAGGCATTTCCTAAACAGAAGCTCCTTTTTCTGTGATAACTCCAGCTTGTATCAAGTTGACACACAGAATCAGCCAGTACAATTGACCCCTTGTCAACTTGACACACAAATATATCACTATTAAGCCTCAACCCTTACTTTCTTATTTATCTCCAAGATCTAAATAACTTTAAAAGTCCCACAGTCTTTGCAAATTCTTACATATTAAAATTTCAATCCCTTTAAAATATCTAATCTCTTTTGAAATTCAAAGTCTTTCTACAGTTCAGTGTTTCTTAACTGTGGGCTCCACTAAAATATTTTCTTACTTCAAGAGGGAAAAATATCAGAGAACAGTCCCAATCAAATGCAAAATCAAACTCTAACTGCCCAATGTCTGGGATCCACTCATAACCTTTGAGGCTTCTCCAAGGGCTTGGGTCACTCCTCCAGCTCTGCCTTTTGTAGCACACACCTTGTCTTCTAGGCTCCAGATGCCTGTACTCCACTGCTGCTGCTGTCCTTGGTGGTCATTCATGGTACTGGCATCTCCAAAACACTGCTGTCTTCCACTGTAACTAGGCTTCACCCATAGCCTCTCATAGGCTGTCTTCATGGTGCCAAGCCTCAGCTCCTTTGTATGACCCCTTCAGTTCTGGGCCATCAACTGCAACTGAGGCTGCACTTTCACCAATGGCCTCTCCTGGCCTCTCACAGTGGCAAGCCTTAGCTGCTCTTCATGACCCCTTCACATCTTCAAAACCAGTACCACCTGGGTGACTCTTACACATTACCAAGTCCAGCTGCAGCATGAGGTACAACCTTGGCTATCTCTGGAACACAGCCTCTGTGCTTTCAGAAAACACTTCACAGAAGATGTCACCTCAGTGATCTTCTTAATCAACACTAATTTCTTAGCGCCAGCTAACCAGCATCAATAGTCCTAGTAATGCAAAGTTTTCACTTTAGTAGTTCTGGTATCTTGTTAATCACAGCTGATACTTCAGCCCCAGCTAACCAAAACCACAGAATCTTCACAATCAAAACAGCAATGGCTCTGATAAGAGTCTTTATATCTTCCCTCTGAAATTTCACAAGCCAGGTCTCCATCTTCTGCACCATTCCCAACATTATCTTCCAAGCTCCTACAGAACATCCCACAGAGCTCTTAACACCAAATGGATCTTCTAGCCCAAAGTTCCAAAGTCCTTCCACAGTCCACCTCAAAACGTGGTCAGGTTGTCACAGGAATACCCTACTATGCTGGTACCAATTTCTGTCTTAATTAGAGTTTTACTGCTGTGAACAGACACCATGACCAAGGCAAGTCTTTTAAAGGAAAACATTTCATTGGGGCTGGCTTACAGGCTCAGAGGTTCACTTCATTATCATCAAGGCGGGGAACATGGCAGCGTCCAGGTAGGCATGGTGCAGGCAGAGCTGAGATTCTACATCTTCATCTGAAGGCTGCTAGCAAAATACTGACTTCCAGGCAGCTAGGATGAGGGTCTTCTTAAAGCCCACACTCACAGTGACACACTTCCTCCAACAGCTTCTAATAGTGCCACCCCCTGGGCAGAGCATATTTGAACCAACACACTAGCCAAGGTGCCTCACAACCTGTACAGCCTCTTGGCCAATCCTTGTTTATCTGACTACTGTAACCTGCCTTCTCTGTTCTCACACTCACCTTCCTCTCCACACTTCTAGAATCCTAATTCTGCTCCCTCCTTCTAGTCACTGTTCACGACAAGCACATGATCACTCAAGTCCCCAGACTACTCCACCAAGACATGCCTTTCCAGCTCTCTAGCAGAGGTCAGCCCCACTCTGAAGACCTGAGAAGAACTTTGCTTTATTTAAACTGACCTCCCCACAGCTGACTGGTCATACATAAAACCCAAGACACTGGCTGACAACACTGGACTCGAGTCCCTAAGGTCCCCAAGGTCCCCAAGCACCTTTTCTCAAGAACAGAACAAGAAAGGATGCCCAAGTACTAACAAGCAAGTGTCAACTCAGGGCCAAACACTACAAGGAAGGACAGGGTAAATGGTGTCCACACGACCTAACCAGGATTACTGAGCACTGCATGAGTACAGCAGCTCTCTTCTGTAATCCTCCACCAGGCTTTGGGGACACCAGGAGCAGGGCTGAAACCTCCAAATGTTGGTAGTTTGCCATCGGGAGCCGTGAACAAGAGGACAGGCAAGCTCCAGGCTCCTCCTCTCAAGAGCAAGCTGTGATCTCATCTCAAAAGAGACTCCTTGTGGTAGTCCATACTGGAGAGTTCCCAAGCCACTCACTGAGTCAGGAAAGTGCTCACTGCTCTACTTAAAACGTTAGAAACCTTTTTTTCAAAATAAAGTGTGGAATAATGGATACCAAGCATTACCTGAAGTCAGTCATTCAAACTGGGTTTTTGTTTGTTTGTTTGTTTGGTTGGTTGGTTGGTTGGTTGGTTGGTTGGTTGGTTGGTTTTTGGTTTTTCGAGACAGGGTTTCTCTGTGTAGCCTTGGCTGCCCTTGAACTCAGAAATCCACCTGCCTCGGCCACCAAGTGCTAGGATTAAAGGTGTGCACCACCACTGCAGGCCATACTGTTTTTCTTTATCCCATGTTACCACATCACAAGAGCTCAGACCAGGCCCACATCTCAGTAAAATCCAAGCACAAAGTTCTCAATTTAAGAAAAGCAGATGTCCTTCTGAATGGATTAGCCAGTCATGGTGATGCCCACCTGTGACCCAACAACACTCAGGAGATAGAGGCAGGGGATCAAGCCTGGACTACATAAACATACCAGTCTTCAAACAAAAACCCTTATAGAGACCAAAAGTGGAATGGGGTTGAGGGAGGAGACACACAGCTGCAGCTGTAATGTAAATGCTCCTAGAGGAGATTGTGGCAACAGTGCTGTGTGTACCCTAGGAAACTCCCACACGGGAATTTTATCGCACACGTGATTCATTGCCCACCTCTCCCCATTTACTAAAGACAATGTACATGACTGACCTAGAACTTAACTACAGAGCCCAGAATGGCCTCAAACTAACAGAGATCCACCTGCCTCTGCCTCTTAAATGGTGGAATTAAAGGAGTGCCCCACTGTGCAGCTCTAATTTTTTAAAATGCACAGTCTCCTTACTTGATGTAGGTTTCCTGATTCCACCATGTACTCAAAGGACTGCTGAGAGCAGGTTCCTAATTTGTATCTCATTTTCCTCAGCTTCAAAAACTAGGCAGGAACTAGTAAGATGGCTCGGCGGGTAAGCAAACCCAGTTGCCACCCAGCCTGAGGAGGACACGCAGGGTAACTCTCATGGGTCACTCTGACCTCCACATGTGCACTGCTGTGGGGCTTCAGTGGGGATTAAATGGCCTAATTACCTGGGAACTGCTATACACCATCCTTAGTACACTGTAAGCATGAATTTGGCTACTGTAATCTATAAGTAGCCAAAAAAAGTCTACATATACGATAAGCTTTGCTTAAGATAGCGAGCTTTACCTTTTCTATAAATATTATTATATACAAATAAGTCATTCAATTTTTCAAAAGTGTTCATAGCTACCATTATATAGCATGTATAGGCACAAGCCATACACTAACATATTTTAAAAGGACAAAAAACCCAATTGTTGTTATTTTATTAATTTTCCTTGAAAATGTTCTCTACTACAAAATAAAGATTAACTTATCTAAAACAACAGTTTACATGACAGGTGCCCCGGGAAGGGCTGGCACTTACCAATCCAGCATTCTAGTCGAGCACAGGGTGTGGTCTTCACCACATCTGGAGGATCCACACCCACATTCAGGCAAAGGACCAAGGCCACACTAACCGTCTTCATCTGGAAGCACAACAGAAACAGTATTTCAACATGGACTCCAGATATATCCCAAGAACACTGGGCTCCTCCTGCACTGCCCTACACAGTCAGTCACTCCTGTAGTCGCTCCTGTACCCCAAGTTAGCTCACCTCTGAGGACAGGGCAGAGGGTTAAAAGCAGCGCATGCAGGAGCTTCCTTATAATGAATCTCCAGAAACAGAATCAACTGATCAAAAGACTCCCTTAAAGTGCTCAGCACACATTTCTTATCTGCATCCAATTGTGAAGGACAAGAGACTTAGTTCTTATTACTGTGGCTGAGTACTCTGTGAGATGTACACACCATGAAGGACAAGAGACTTAGTTCTTATGAGTGTGGCTGAGTACTCTGTGAGACATACATACCATGTTCATTCAGATTCACGCTACCCCTTCTTCACTGGCTTGTCTTTTTAACTACTTCTCACATTATCCACGTTACACCACTTTACTACATTTTTCTCCACTTGTGATTGCTGTCTGAGTACCTTTTTTTTTTTTTTTTTTTTTTTTTTTTTTTTTTTTGAGACAGGATCTCTCTGTGTAGTCCTGGCTGTCCTAGAACTCACAGAGATGGACCTGACTCTGAGTGCTGGAATTAAAGGTATATACCACCACACCTGCTTTCTGAAAGAGCAATATCACCTGATACACCTCCTCCCACCTTCCTTTTCCAAAGACCCAACTTCAAGAAACAGCCTCACCCAGCCAGTAAATCTTAGCCCACATCCTTCAACGGCTCACACAGTGTGCAATCGCCTAGGAATACTGGGTGGTAGTGGCACACACCTTTAATCCCAGTACTTGGGAGCCAGATGCAGGCGGATTTCTGAGTTCAAGGCCAGTCTGGTCTACAGACTGAGTTCCAGAACAGCTAGGGCTACACAGAGAAACCCTGTCTCGAAAAACCAGGAAAAAAAAAAAAAAAGATCCTGCACCAAGCACGGTATAACACATACCTGCAAACCCACCACTGCAGTAGGGCTGAGAATTTGAGCCAAGGCTACACAGTGAGACCCTGTCTTGAAAAAATAAGTTGGGTGGGAGAGGGACGCATTCAGACAGGAGTACCATCCCTCCTCATCCTCCACCATCCTTAGCGGCACCAGCACCCTACACTCAACAGACCTCAGCCCATTTTACATCCTAGTTAAAATGTCTGCTAGGGTGTGCACCCCAAACCACCATCACTGGAATCCATCAGGCTCTGCATGTATGCATAAGAACATGTGGGCCAACCTGCTTGGATGCAGGCTGCATATCAGAGCTGTGCATCACACAAGTCAAAGCTCTGCTCTTCAAGGAGCAGAGCCACACTCTGTCACCTGACACCCTCCACCTCCAAGCCTTGGTCCTCTCTACCTGGGGCATCCCAATTCCTGCTGGGAACACACCATTTCCAGTCTCACCTACTCTCTTAACTTGGACCTTGGGTCTCAGGGCCTCCCTGTACACCCCTCACTGCATAGCATCAAAGCCGAGCTCAGCTCCTCCCTGATGTGTAGACTGGCATAGACCAGGTGAGTGGGTGAGCATAGATCATCCTAACATTAAATTTCTGTCCCACATTTAACCTGTTAGTTTATCATATTATTTTGACAAATGATACTAAATGAGAATTTTTCCCAGTCGAAAAATAGTCACTTTTCCAATTCCATCCAATACTCTCCTTGACCTCACACATCTCGAGGACCCTTGAGTAGCAAAGTCTGCCAGCAGCTAAATGATTCAGTGGCCAGCACAGCATTCTCCTCAGGGCCCAAGCTCATCTTGCAGGTGAGCCATTAGCTTACTACTGTGACAGTCCATTTAAGGAAGGCTGATTCTGGCTCACATTTGGGGGAGGAGGGGGCAGCAGAAGCATGAAGCAGCTGGTCACACTGCATCCATCAGAACCCAAAGAGAAATAACGTCCAGCACCCAGCTTCTTCTGTCTTTATGGAGTCTAGGAAACCAGGCCAGGGAATTATGCTGCCCACAAAGGATGTGTCCTCACTCCTCAATTAAACATTTTAGGAAACATCTTCATAGACAAGCCAGGTGCATTTCCACAGTGATTCTAAATCCATTTAAGTTGATCATGAAGATTAACCATTGCACCCTGCATAATAAGCAAATCCAAGTTTTCTTCAAATAATGTTACATAGCTATTTAGTCCTCACCTGTTTTCCAAACAATATCACTTTTTTTTTTATGTGTATAGGCGTTGTGCCTGTGTGTATGTACTGAACTACCTGTGTGCAATGGCCAAGAAGGCAGAAAGGAACTAGATCCCCTAACCCTAGAGTTATAGGCAGTCATTAGCCACCACTTAAGTGCTGGGACTCTAACCTGAATCCTCTGAAACAGCAGCCAATGCTTTAATCACCAGTCCATCTCCAGCTCCTTAGTCACTTTTTAAATCCCACTGGACTGTATTACTGTTCCAATGCAATTTAACAAGAAGCAACATTTTCACATACGCTCCTCTCACAGACAAAACAGAGTATCTCTCCCATATGACCAAGTCCTTTGACCTCTGTCAGTGGCATATGAAGTGGAGAAGACTGTGGCCCCTTCCCCAGGAAGGCCCAAACATCATCAAGATCATGCCTGTGTTCTTCAGAACATCTGGAGGACACACTCACTGCCTGTGACAGATTCATCTGACCACTTGCTCCTATGTGTGTTTGGGTGTGTTGAGGAGGGGTCACTTTGCTAAATCTGTAACTAATTGGCCTCCTGCTGGTTCTCCTGTGAGTGTGCAAACACTACCTGGGCCTCATCCTCTCTCACAGACTATGCCTCCTGTCTCTCCATCAAGTCTTACTGTGCTGTGCGAAACTTCTAAAATGATATCCCTAAAGCAGCACAAAAGAACGGTGGTGGCCTCTTCCAGAGACAGCCATGCACTTCTAGAGAAGTGTCTGTTGTTCAGCATAGAATTTAGAAGTCTACAGGAAAAGGATGTTTCTACCCTTCTCTCCCCGCGTGCCCACCTCCAAAAGCATCTTCCACAGACCTGTCCAGAATCATCTTGCTATAAACCTGAAAACAAGCTCTTTACCCACTGTCAGAGGGAAAGTTGAAAATCAATCAGATAAAAATAACTGCATTTTCTAGTTAGCTTCCAAATCTGTAAGTGACCACAGAGCTGATCAATTAATTTTTTGCAGACTCAGCCTGAGGGCTGTCTAAAATGAGAGGTTTCATGCAAACATCTCTGTCATCTTGCTTGAGAGTTTTAAGTCTCTTCCACTGGTATAACATAGAACCCACAAAATCTCCATAAACCCTGGAACAAGATCTTAGATCAAGCTCCAAGCCACTGCCTGCAGAAACGTGGCTTTGCTCAGTTCAGACCTCAAATATAAAGAGTGATTCCCTGTCTGTATACTCCTTACTTAAAATCACCTGCAGTCAGCAAACAGTACATGGAAAATTCTGGATATAATTAGCCCACAAGCTCTAACTGCACTCTATCTGGGAATTCTGCGCCCTATGCTTGGGGTTCACACCTTCTTCCCATTAAGAGCACAGCCTGGTGTGAGAGTACTTGCCATGCACAGGGACTGCGTTTGTTCCCCAGGGTCCACATGCTGAAAAAAGAGAGCCACCTCTGTCCAGCACTAACCTCTACACTTGTGGCATGGCACGCGCACACACGTTCACACACAGGAGGGAGGTGGGTGCTGTGGAGGAGAGGCCGCCTTTACAGACCTTTGGGACAGGACTGCTCCGCTCTTCTGTTACTTTATTGTAGTTACGCTTCCTGTGCCTCCTTTACAAAAGCATCAATAACAGGTACTCACAAGTAAGGAAGCAGTGCAAGTAAGGGCTTAATGCTGTCCTAAGCTGCTGGCAGCCACTGGGATCTCAGAACATGGACGCAACATTCAATCTGACTTATTTATTTATTGCAGTTCTTAGTAAATATGTTCTGAGTTAATTATAAAAAGAAAAAAAAAAACTCAAGAGCTAGCAGACAGCTCAGTCAGTCAGTATTTACTGGACAAGCACAAAGACCTAAGTCCATATCCCTAGTACATATAAAGGTCAGGCTAGTGTAGTGGTTCATGCCTATGACCCAGCCCTGGGAAGGCCGAGGCAGGAGGATACTAGGCCCTACAGTTCACTGGTATCTTATACAGCCATATTGAGGAACTCCTCATCTAATATTCATGTCTGGCCTCCACACACATACACATACAGTCTTATGATGTGAGTCCCTCAGACAAAAACACTTAGGAAAACACACTATTCCCTCTTCAGTCCTGTGACATACCCAGCAGACTTGTCAACAGTGCAACTCCCTGAACATTATTCAAGACTCAATTTCTCCACTCCTGTCCTAGAACTGAGCAGCAGCAGCAAGACTTAACCTGGGCAGAAAGTATGAACAAAGACACACAAGGAACTAATATCCAGCAAATTTGCTTATATGATTCATACCTAACCCTGAATTATGCTTTTTTATTAAAAGAAACTCAAATACACTAACATGCAAACTAGAAAATAAACTTTAGTCTAATGCCAAGCTACTGATTTAGAATCGGAAAAACAGATTGCTACAAAATATTCTCAAGCCAATCAAGTATATCTTAGTCTAAAAATTTTAACCATGTTGGCTCAAACTGTATAGACTCTCATGTTTAACTATACATAAAATGTCTTTTTGGTATTTTATTTCATTTATATGGCAACCTTATTCTAAAGAAAAATCTAGATAAGTAATTTTTAGTAATACAATTAGAGAAATGTTTTAATAAGGGCTATCAAATTTAATGTACCAAAAACTGCAAAATATTGCATAAAATAACCATTGTGAACATTAAAATACTTCTTCTGGATAGAATATAACAAAAGATGGCACAGTTATGTCTCCAGAGATTAATTTTGAATTTGAAAAGAATGTCGCTTTGAAATTCAGGGAAAATGATTCAAGCCTGCAATCTCAGCGCTTGATGCTGAGGCAGGAGAATAGCCTTAAATTCAAGTCTACCCTAGAGTATGTAGTGAATTCCAAAAGAACTTAGACTACATGAAACTCTATCTCAAAAAAATTAAAGAATATCATTCAAGAAACTGTATAAATCAGGTGTAAGTGCACAGCTTTAATCCCATCACTCAAGAGGCAGACAGGAGGATCTCTGTAAGTTCAAGGGCAGCCTGGTCTACAGAGTACTACAGAGAGAGACCTTCTCATCCCTACCCCCACAATCAAAAAGAGGGAGGGAGGGAGGGAAACTGTAGGCTGTTCAGAAGCTACTCCTAGTCTGCGACCTTCATCTCATGCATCAGTTTCTATCGGTCCAGAACAGTGAGAGGAAGGTCAACAAGCTCTTGGTGCCCAGGTTCTAAAGCGCTGCCTCAGGACCCGTCTCTCTAGACCATCCTGGAGGTGCCCTTGGGATTGGATCTTAATCAGAAACTTTGAGGAAACTTTAAGTTCTAGCTGTAGAAAATTGGAGGTGCTGGATATGTTCTAAAATTCAAAAATTTTCAAACATCAGAAACTTTGTCCCTACCCCGTATCTTATGACACAGCAAGAGCACATGAACATGTGTTTGAGAGAGAATGGTCTCACAGTGAAATTTCCACTGAGTAAATGACTTCAGCACAAACTTGCCCCCAAACAAAGGCCTGTGTACACAGTGAGCACCCCCATGGTGGCTGGAGCATACTGATGTCTGCTGCCATTCAAAGGATTCAGACAATACTACAAAGGTTTTGTCTATGTCTTCCTTCTTAACTGACTGACAGAGCCACCTATTGTATTGAAGGCATGGCTGGGCTGATCCAGTGGCTCTGCCACGTTTGAATGAAACTTCACAGGCTGCCATGCCTAATATCTAGATGTGCAGACAAGAAACCAGGAGTAAGCAAAGTGACCTGACCTGTGTGGTCTACGCCTACACTGAGTGGTGCTCGTGCATAAACAGCTGGGCGTATGGAAACAAGGCAGAAAGCTAGCCTGAGGGTCAACACTGATGTCATAGAACACGTTCACCCACTTGTCTGAGGGCAGAACCACCCACTCCCAAGAATCCTCATTAGGATTCGGAACTTCAGGAAAACCTGAGCTGAAGTGAGGTGACACAGGTGCATAATTTATAAAGAAAGTCAGAAACTAGAACACACAGCAAAGAGTGGAGAAGGGGGCGGAGGAGGAAAAAACAGTGTGCCCCTCAGTGTCCATCCACGGACAGCAAGAAGTCAAGCAACAGGGCCAGAAAGAAGCGGATCAAACTGAGTTTCCTCTCTGGCAGCTAGGGAGATCCTGCTTTTCTCATACTCTTCAATTCCTTCAGCAGGAATTGGAAACAAAGGGAAGGAATTTACAAGTTGGGTTTGCTATTCTGAGTCAGAATCCTAACTTAATTTTACATGTGTTTTTTTTTTTTTAATTCTGTTCATATTACACTGGCTTTAAAGCTACTTCCACTGCTGTAAAACAGTCTACTAGAAAGCAAAAGGCAAAAGGGAAATTTGCAACATCAAAGTTAGCCAGTGGCAAGCTCAGTGCTACCTCAAAGGGGCATCTGGGCTCTTCCTAAGAACAGCCCAGGAGACTACTGACTGAGTTTGCTTCAACATAATATGAAACCACAAAACAGCCAGGTGGTGGTGGCACATACCTTTAATCCCAGCACTTGGGAGGCAGAGGCAGGCGGATTTCTGAGTTCGAGGCCAGCCTGGTCTACAGAGTGAGTTCCAGGACAGCCAGGGATACACAGAGAAACCCTGTCTCTCAGAAAAAAAAAAAAAAGAGAGAGATAGAGAGAAACCACAACACATTTGCTTTCTAAGGATCAAAATAAAGAACTATATACAAGGGCTGGTGAGATGGCTCAGCGGGTAAGAGCACTGACTGCTCTTCCAAAGGTCGTGAATTCAAATTCCAGCAACCACATGGTGGCTCACAGCCACCCATAATGAAATCTGATACCCTCTTCTGTATACTCATTTATAATAATAAATAAATCTTTAAAAAAAGAAGAACTATATACATAATACGTTTTTAAAAAAACCCTAGGTCAGTTTATTCTAGAGATCATAATTATTTAAACCTACTAAAGAATGCCCTGCTTAACTTACACACACACACACACACACACACACACACACACACACTGAAAGCACGAAATCTCAGAAGCTGCTGTTTGGAAGAAAAAGTGGATGAGCCCCCTTTTCTTCTTTGCACCTGGAAATTTGCTGTCAAATTCCCAACTCTAAGTACATGTTACTTTGAAAAAGGGATTTTAAAAAAATAATTTTACCACAGTAACCAAAGGCTTTCTTCACAAGTGCCCATATACGGACATACAATTTTTACTACTAGGAAAACACAAAAAATAATTTGGCTGAAGCCTAGATTAGTATATGCTATGCCTTAAGAGGTGGTGCCCTCTCCTGAGAATATCAGCCCTGTGACCAAGTAAGCAAAGCTGTCTTTCATATGGAGAGCGCCCATCAAAACAGGATTGGTTCCCAGGTTACTCAGATTATTTTTTCTGATACAATGCTTCTCCACGGCTTTAAAGCTACTAATAAATTATAATTAGTAACACTATCCTTAGAGTCAGTCATTTACCCAAGACGCGTTTCCCTCTCCCCCTCCCTCATAGTCCAGTGGTGTCATCCATGGTACACATTCAGAAAAACAATATGGATCTCAGGTGGTCAAGGAGGTTGCTTCCATAGTAGCATCCTGGTTGGCTCAACAGAACTTAGAACAGGACTACAAGGTCTCAGTGCCCACAGACTGCAAGAAAGGGGGCTTGCATATTAAGGCAGGATAGATGCTTTTAGAAGACAATAACTAGCATCAGAGATCAACCAAGAATAAACTAGAGGGCCGGGAGGTGGTGGTGCACACCTTTAATCCCAGCACTTGGGAAGCAGAGGCAGGTGGATTTCTTGGCCAGCCTGGTCTACAGAGTGAGTTCCAAGACAGCCAGGGCTATACAGAGAAACCTTGTCTCGAGAAAAACAAAAACAAAAAAACAAAAAAAAATAAAAAAATAATAAAATAAATAAATAAAAAGAATAAACTAGAGTGCGTCGGGAAGGCTTCAGCCAGCACACTGTTCTATGGGATGAGTCTTGAAAATGATCTACCATGGCCATACTTTTGGTTTTGATCAAGTGAATTTAGCAAGCCAAAGCCAAAGGGAAGGAGGGGGCAAAAGGAGGAGACGGGGAAGAAAGAGGAGAGTAGAACATCAAATCGGGTGCTCAAAACATCCAACAGATATCAACTCTAGTAGCGTCATAAGCAACCATTAGGGAGTTTCCCATAGAGAGAGTCCCAGGCAGAGCAGTGTGTCTCCTCAGGTAAAGCTTCCAAGAATAAAAATCCAATAGCAGATAGGGGTTGTTAGCACCCAGCACCGCAGATGTGGGCGGGTCCACAGACCTGTCGCCCGGGCAATGGCCACCATATTCCCAGAATCCATTGGGTTCAGCTCCCACCTTTACCTGGACTGCTACGTCACGACATATATATATATGGGTACTTTCCTCCATCTCTCTCTCTTTTCTTCTCTCTCTCCCCTCTCTCTTCCTGCGCTGCTATCCCCCTACCCCCCTTCCAATTAAACCTCTTACACATGAAACTGCCTGGGCCTGGTGTCTGCAGACGCTTCCTGCCGCAACTCAAACCCCATCAGGGGTGACATCACCGAATTGGGTACTTGGGATATCCATCAGAAAACAAATGGGGAATCAGGCAGGGAGATGCAGTTCCTGGTGAAACTTCCTCTCCGTGACTAAGCTCCTCTAGTTGACCATCTCATATGTGACTGGGTCCCTTCCCCTCCCAATATGGGTCAGGAATCAGGTTTTGAATTCACACCACCAGGACATGAGGAGTCAATATTCACTGGCTCTCCAGGAGCTGCAACTTGTAGGATTTTTCCTAAGTCCTGAGAAGTCAGTCCTTTCTATAAAGCCTCCCAGGAGAGGATTTTTGCCCCTCAACATAAAACCACTGGCTTAGTGAATATCAGTAAAACATTGTCAGAGCACCACCCCATGCCTGAGTTACTCAAAGGAAATTCCAACTGAGAAACAACAGTATAGAGCCAAAGGTGGGGAGGATTATAAACAGGAAATAGAAAGCAGCAACAGTTCAATTTCCTTCAAAGTCCTAGAGATAAAGCTGATAGCACACATGAATATCCTTTAGGGATTATGGACTGCTAAACCAAACAGAGCAAACCATGGAACATGATCAAGTCTGTGACCCAAAACTGAACAAACATAGCTCCCTCAGCCAAGACTGGGACGCGTGAGCACCAAGGCACTTCCACAGCCTGCTCTTTGTGCATTTCTTCTCAACATGCTCACCAGTCTAAGAGCTAGTCCCAAAGCTAGTCTTAAAGTGACCTTGTAGTACACAAATTGAAAGGCTGTATTTCATCCATACCTCAGTGCCTCATCTGAATGCAGCCATGCCTCACTTACAAACAGGGCTAGCAAGGACAACCAAGAAGGAGCCACAAAATAATTCATGGAACTTTCCTGCCAGGCATGATGGTACACACTTGCAATCCCAGCACCCAGAGGCGGATGCAGGAAGAAGATTGCTATGCCAATGCCAAAGTACATAACAAGGCCCTGGCTTTGGAAGGAAAAAAGAAATCAATCTTCCCTATACAGTAAATTTTTTTAGAAAAATTCAGTGTCTCAAAATCATCTAGAGATGTGTGTATTCATGAGGACATAGAACACATGTGAGTGTATAAGAATGTGTGTGTTCACGTGCATGGGTCCGCAGGAGCATGTGTTTATGTGCCCAGATGAATGTGTACATGTGCATTTAGAGGCCAGAAGATAACCACAGTTGTTGGTGCTCAGAGCAATGTCTTTCCTTGACCTACAGTCTACCAATTAGGATAGGTTGGCTGGCCAGCAAGCCCCAGAGATCTGCCTACCCAGTGCTAGAATTCTAATATAAACCCCACATTACTACATTCAATTTTGTACATGGATGCTAGAATCAAACTCAGGTCTCCCCTGCCCCAAATCTAGAGAGACGCAGATTGGTTGGTTATCTGTCTTCAAACAAAAACAAACCTCAGGAGCAACAGGAACATTCCAACACATGCAAGGCGGGACATGTGAAACACTGAAGACTAGCTGCAGGCCCTTTTCAGGGTGCCCAATGCTGTTCCTACAGAGCAGCTTACACATGCCTTGTTCAGACCACAGCCTGCCTTCTGAGTACAGTTTGAGGTGGACACCTCCTCAGCCCTGGCGTATCCCCCAGGCTGTGCCTGTCTCAGGATCTCACTGTCTGAGACCCTTGCTGACAGGAGGGTTTGAACTTTTGACGAAGGAGGTGATGGAGCCACACCCCATCACAATAAAGTCTTTGGGAAAAGCCTCCAAACCAAAGGACAGAGCTGACAGTCTGTCAATGCAGCCTTCCCAAGGGCAGAAATGACCACTGAGGAGGACATGTCACCTCATCCAGGTCATACGTCTCAACACCACTTCAAACTGTA
>NW_022196911.1:116228750-116232819 GCF_008632895.1 Mastomys coucha | reverse complement strand
GTCAGTACCAGGGAAAAATAGGCAGGAGAATCTCTTTTGAGTTTGAGGACAGCCTGAGATACACAAGGGGCGACTGCCTCAGAGCACATGTGGAGGTCAGTCAGCTCTTCCCACCCTTATGTGTCCCAGGCCCTATCAAGTCTCTTATGAGCCTTCACCTGCACTGAGCCTTCTGGCCAGCCTCTTTAATTTTCAACTGACACACAAAGAAAAATTACACATGCTAGGCATTGCAGACACTATAGTCCCCATAACCTCTTATTGGCAGCCATGGTCACCCCAACTGTGTTCCTTTCTTTCTTCCTTCCTTCCTTCTCTCTTCCTTCCTTTCTCTCTTCCTTTCTTTCTCTCCTTAGACAGAGTTTCTCTGTGTGGCCCTGGCTATCCTGGCTCTGTAAACCAGGCTGGTCTTGAGCTCGCCTTCCTCTGCCTCCTGAGTGCTGGGGTTAAAGGCCTCCTCTCTCCTGAGTGCTGGGGTTAAAGGCCTCCTCTCTCCAGTTCCCATTGTGCTCTTCACCATGGCTGACGGTGAACCCCTGGGCTGTCTGCACACAAAGTTTCGAAAGGCAACAGAAAATGTGATGCTCTGAGCACAGAAAGGAAAGAATCTGGTTATAACAGCTCCCCTTTTCATAGAATTATCCCAGGATTCCTGTGGCAGGGAGGTGACTTCAGACACAATAATGATGGCAATGGTGGCAGGTCCATCTACAGAGAGAAATCTAAGAATGAAAGCTTCATCCTGAAGTGTACAGAGCCTGGATCTAGTCCATGACAGATGCTGGAGAGAACACTAACAGTTCCGGGTTTTCATCTGCATGTCAAAAGTGGCTGCATGGCCCTGCGGTCTCTTGGAAGATGACGAGCACTATGAATATCACAGAACCCTCCAAGACCATCGTTGCTGACTGTGGACAACTCTAATGCTTGTGAAGTTATGGCATCAGCTGATGCTGCCGTCCATTCCCTGCAAGAAGCTGAGGATTACAAAAGATGCCAAGTGCCAAGCTATTTGCAATCTTTAACTGGAGCACTGAGCCTCAAACGTGAGCACTGGGAACCACTGAAGAGCTTAAGCAACAGGTCCCTAGCTCTAGGGGCTTGGGCTGTAGCCCACTGGGCCTCTGAATCCAGCCCTAGGTTGTAGGGCACTTGGGAACCTGGGGCTGCTGCCAATGAAAGAGCTCACCTACACTCATGATTTCTACCTGGGTACAACAAAAGGAATCCATGTGACTGACTGCTAATGAGCACCCGTGTTAAAAGCCCATGGCTCATTAGATTCAGCTGTGGGCCCTAAGAAACCCACCACAAACAAACCCTGCACATTCCAGACAAGAAAAATATTCTGAGTCTCCTGCCAGAAATGCCCAAAGTCCCATGATGCCCCAAGAAAGGTTCAGAACATACCTAGCCTGATAGAACTGAAGAACAGTTAGCAAGGAAAAGTGGCCTTTGCTTGTAGACAGAGTGCACAGGCATGTGTGCGCACACCTGAGTACTCACGCACACACACTTCTTTCATATTTCTATTCCCGTAGTGCATAGCATGACTGACAAGCAATTTTCATATGAGCTTCAATTAAAAGTTCAGAAAAGCACTGACAGCTCCCTTTTTCTGTAGTAATGTGCAGGCTTCAAGGCAAAATCAAATCACTGCTAAGGTGTGGATGTTTGCTCCCCCATGGGGACAGGTTGAAGGCTTGTTTTCAAGAAGGGGTGTGGGGTACTGTGATTCTATAGAACCTGCAGTCACTGGGGATGTCTTTTCTCCTTCTGGCACAGGGTGAGTGGATGCTGAACGCCCTGCCATTGTCATGTTAACCGAGGTTCCAGGCAACAGGACCACTCAACCTTGACCACTCAAACCTTGACTGGGCTCTGAAGTGTGACCTCGAAACTGTTTCTCTGGATGTTTCATTATTGACACAGTCACAAACATTAGCTACAATCAGAATGGCTTCTGTCGCCTCAGCACTAAGCTGTGCTGAAGCTGCTGAAGCTGAGCACTGGCTCTGCAGAGGCGCCTGGCTCAGTAGACAGCAACTTTCTGGTAGGTTACTGACTCTCCTGTTGTAGTGAGAAAAACTACAGAACCAGGATCCTCGACCCTTCAAACAAGCTTAACCACCTAGAATAAGCACCTCCAGACTGAGCCTAGGAAATAGGGCACAGAGAAACAAGACAAATGGCGTCACCAGCAAGCTACCTGCAAAATGAGGCAGGCTACTCTACAACAGAGCTAGCCTGGAACCTTCACCAGGAGAGCAATGGATTTAACAGCAGTGGGGGGGGGGGGGGGGGGGGGGGGGGGGGGTCAGATTACATGGGAACTGAGCTGGTTCTTGCCTTTCACCATGTGGGGTCTTGGTGAAATTCAGGTCATCAGGCTTGGTAACAAGCACATTTACCTTCTGAGCTATCTCATCACCGACACACACACACACACAGAGTTTTTTTGATTTAGGGAAAAAAATGAAAAATACATAAAATTAAGGAATTTTTGCTTACAACAAAACAAAATAAAACATCACTTAGGAGGCAGAGGCTGGAGGATCTCTGTAAGTTCAAGGCCAGCCTAGTCTACAGAGTGAGCCAGGGCTACACAGAGAAGCCCTGTCTCAAGCCACACTCTCAGCACAGGTAGGAAGTGTAAGCAGAGTACAGATATGGGATGCAACTGCAGAAGTACATTCAGGTGCTAGGTGTAACCCTGACATCAGGCCAGGACGACACACCCTCTCATGAGCTGCATGGAGATGTACGCAAAGAATCGGGGTGTTGACTGCTCACTTCTCAACTACCTCAAAACAAACACAAGCCAATGAGTGAGCTGAATGCAACATAAGAGAGGGAGCCCTCTGGGGGAAGTAGTGCAGTCTCCTGCCCCAGCTTCCAATTCTTCTTGGCCGAAAATCTTTCAGAATGGACGCTGGGGTGGGAAGCCCTCTACCTTGGCACAAACAAAATTAATCACAAAGATCCAAGAAAAACTGCAACATCTTGCCTCTAGTTCCCAGGTAAGAAGTATCTCTGTCCCACAAAGCCCTAAGCTGTTGCACTCAGCAGACCTCCAGCAGCAGGGAGGGCCTCCGAGGCAGCACTGCTTCCTGCCACTCTTGAGAAGTGTCCGCCAGAGCATGCTGCCTCAGCTAGCGACTTGCTGAGCCTCCGGCCCTTATTTTCAAGAGAGGAACTCTAACAAATTAATGGAAATCTCTTTAGTGTGTGTGTCCTTCAGCAGAGCCATCTTCCCCTGAGTCCTCTGGGCACGGACAGCACGTGGCGACCATCAGCCTCTGCAGAGTCACCGCCAGATACCTGCACACTGAGCCAGGGAATAAGGCCCCTCTGGAATCCAAGCGGCCCCTGGCCTGCCGCTAGAGTGGGCAGCACTCTGCCTCCTTGTGTCTTAAGGAGCAATCAAGTACACCAGCCCTGAGCCCTTCCTTCCCACAACAGCAGACTTGCCCTCTTTAGCAAGTGTGGTAACTGGGACTGTCACATGGTACGTGGGCAAGACTTGCCTGGATTTTCTGTCATCACACTGGGATTCAAACTTTTGCTGAACATTCAGAACACACAAGTAAGTGTTTCACCTTTTGCTCAGCTGAGTGTGTGACAGAGGCAGGTAACAACAGGTAAGAGGCAAGGGGAAGTGGGAGGAGGAAGGAGAGGAGGAAGAGCATACATAAGGAGACAGTAAGCAAATGAAGGGAAGAAAGGCAACCTCAGGAGAACTGGTCCTCAAGTCCTCAGCAGGAAGCCTGGCCTTCTAACCTGACGCCCAGCCTGGGGCCCTCCCACTGTCCACAGGGAGGTGGAAGCCCTGTTGAAAGGTGGCCTCTCAGGACTGCGCAGGTACAGCCATAGAACAGGCTCTGAACATATAGCTAAGGTAACTGGTAATTGGTAAAGATCAGCTTTAAGGTATCACTTAATTTTTTAATTTTTGTTTTTCAAGACTGTTTTTGGGTGTTGTTATTGCTGCTGTTGTTGTTATTGATGATGATGATTATCATCATCATCATCATCATCACCACCACCACCACCACCACCACCACTACCA
>NW_022196911.1:116192574-116228454 GCF_008632895.1 Mastomys coucha | reverse complement strand
CCACCACCACCACCACCATCATCATCATCATCATCATCATCATCATCATCATCATCATCATCATCATCTGGCTGTCCTGGAGCTAGCTCTATAGAGCAGGCTGTCCTTGAACTTGCCTCTGACTTGAGTGCTGGGATTAAAGAAAGTGCTACCACCACCTAGCTTAATTTTGTTTTAAAAAGTCTATTATCGCATAAAGCCTTTAATATATCTTTAAAAGAAACAAAAACTTAATTACCTTCCTTACATATAAAATGCCTGAGATAGTTTTTAATTCTCAAACTTGCCACAGCCTAGAATCACCTAAGAAAGCATCAACTGAAGAAATGTCTAGATTCCAGTTGGCCTGGGGGTTGAGAAGGGGGTAGGGGTGGGTGTTGATTATTTGATGTAGAAAGACCCAGCCCACTGTGCATTCTAGACTAGAGCATTCTAGCAGGCATTTTCCTCTCAGTAATGCAAATACAGGCCAGAGAAGACCAGACTAAAAGCAGATAAATGCAGGCTTTGTTTAGTAGGTGCTGCTGCCAGGCAGGTTCATCAGTCCCCAAGACGGGGGATACCCTGGGCTAGGGCAGGAAGGTTTATAGACAGACCTCAGGCAGGGGTGATGATCTGCTAGCCAGGGGCTTGGGTACAGCTATGGTCAAAAGCTAAGCCCCTAGGCAGGAACTTAGGCAGACTGGTCATGTCAGACTGCTGCATCCGTACTTGCAGAACTGGGCTCTTGGCATCAGTCCTTTGTTCAGAGTTTTTAGTGAAAGAGGGGTTGGAGAAAGGCGGACAGATGGGGTTTTACAGATTGTACAGGGGCGAGCAACAGACCCACACAGACTGCTTGCTCACACGCTGTTGCTTCACTGGATGGCATCACAGAACTCAGTGGCTTGGCCTCTTATTCACTTGTCACGGTGCCTCTGTACTCATGTACCCTGCTGACAACCCCAAACAAGAACAAGCTCCTTGCCTTCATCTGCCTAAGACACTGTTCACCATCTGCCCCAGTGCTTCCTGAAATCACCTGACCCAAGGCCTATTGTTCCAATGCAAGGACGCTACCAGAAGCACCCTTTGGCACGCTGTGTGACCCGGCCTGGACTGCATGAGACTCATGTGCTGGTATAAAACCTGCTCTCCAAAGACTGTGACTCACACAGGTACACAAGAGCAACAACACTGTCTCCAACACAAGTTGGAGAAGCCTTGGGGAGCCCCACGCACACACCTTGGCAGAGAAGAATTACTGTGCTAGGTGCGACATCCTGCATTGTGCCCACATCTTAGGCTGTATGACACCCACTTTGATGGCCAGAAAGGAAGCAATGACTCTTGCACCTCACCTACTCTTATAACATCTGTAAATGTTCTAGAACTGCAGCGTGAGAAACTAGAGCCAGAGATACAAGCGTGTTCCCCAGACTGGCCAGAATGATGGAATAAAGTAAGACTCTACCTCTGCCTTACCCTGCAGGTCCACCCAAGATCCCACTGTGAGAACCAATTTCACTCTCTTCAGAACAGCTTCATGACCTCAAAATCCAAAGCAATGGAAAATATACAGGGGCAGGGTGGGGGAAGGCTGAAATGTGAAATATGAGCTACTAAAGTAGTGCCTGCTTGACAGTGGTGACAAAGATGACTGCACTGAAATGTCAAGCGTTTATACAATACCAAGACAAAAACACTTAAGATAAAGTGCATTTATATATCATCAGCTTACTGTATATATATATATGTATACACACACACACACACACACACACACACACACACACACACATAGACACTATGGTCCATATTTTAAAAGGAAGAAAAAGAAAAAACAAAAGACAAAATCCATAGGGAAAAGAATAAAACACAAACATGTGATCCCCAAGAGGAAAGCTCAAGTGGGCAGCACACACAGGCCTGCCTGCAAGATCTCATTCAGCTCAAGGAATAAGAACTGTCCGTACAGCCTCAAGGACCGGCAGGTGCAGGAGAGGCCAAGGGCTGGAGCTTTCTGGACATGAAGCAGCTACTAATGCCTCGGGTGGAATTTTGTCAGCAACAGTTTTCCCTAGAACAGTCCATACTGCACAGCTCCATTCCAGGAACAGCAACCACATACTGAGAGCCTATCTGTGAAGGTGCAGCTGCTCAGGGCTACAGGTTCCTGGGAAAATAAACATGCATCAGCAGGCCAGGCTACTCCACTTCCGGGCATTCATAACGAAGAAATGAAAACTAACACTCGGAGAAAAAAGTACATAAATGTTCACAGAAGCTTTATTCAGGACAGGAGCAACCCAGATGTCCTTCAGTGAATAAGCAGTTACACAACGGCAGCTTATCTACACCACAGACAACACTAGGCAATAACAGGGACAAACGATGGGCAATGTGGATGAAATTCTGGGGAATTCAGAAGTGAAAAAGCCAACTGCAAAAAAGTGAGATGCTGCAGGACTCAGCTACACAGCTGCAAAAGGTGAGATGCTGCAGGACTCAGCTACACAACATTCTTGAAATGACAAAAGATTCACGCTGCCCAGCTGAGAAGTGTGTGCAACTGAGAACAAAGAGGGGCTATGGAGTGGATGGCTGTGTCAAGACCAGGGCTGGGACACTATGGGACAGCCTTTGGCATAAGGCTTTGGTTTGAGACTGGTCTCACTGTATAGTTCAAATTGGCCTGAACTCCCAGCCTTCCTGCCCGGCCTCATGAGTGCTGAGAGAATATCTAGGCGCCACCATAGCTGCTGTCACACTAGCTTCCCAGTTGAGGAAATGGGAAGAAAGATACATTGGGTTTCCACTGTTTGTCAAACTGAATAACTCTAGCCATCTTAAAATAAAAAGTTTATTTTAAAATAGAGAAGTGGTTGATCTTTCATATTTGCATAGCTGTAAACTGAAGCTTGATTAGTGACTAAGCCTGTGCCCAGTGACAACTCAGAAATTAGTGACAACTCCCAACTACAGAGCTCTGGCAGCATCGGTGAAATATGGACCAAACTACAAGACCGTGGATGCATTAACCACCATCAGTAAAACTTCACTCACTTCTTTTAAAGCCACAAGGCCAGGTATGGAAGATTATGATACCAGCACTGGGGGAAATGAGGCAAAATGGTCACAAATTTAGTTAATATTAAAAGACTTCTTTAAAAAAAGAGAGATCTGAGTTCGAGGTCAGCCTGGTCTACTGAGTTCCAGGACAGCCAGAGCTATACAGAGAAACCCTGTCTCAAAAAACAAAGCCAAACAACAACAAAAAAAAATCTTAAAAAAAAAAATGAGAGAGAGAGAGCAAGAGAGAGTGAGAGAGAGAGAAAGAGAGAGAGAGAAAGGGGAGACCACCCTGCTCAACTGGTGTTTTGCTTGGCACCCACCCAAGAACGGACCATAAAAGAAACAGGTTAGGAAACTTGAGAACTCGCAATGAGCCAGTTTAACACATCTCTGTAACTATTCCTAACTTAATGGTGACATTTCTGTTGCAGTGGGCAGCACACAGTCAGGCATCAAGAATCTGTCAATCCCACAGGCTTTTATTCTGGAAGCACAAAACAGTGTCATTAGCAACCCAGCTCCTGGGGCAATTTTCTGCATCCTTGCCTCTTCCATTCAAAGACTAGCTCATTATTTTGTTTAATGGCTATTATCTAAATTTATGAAGACTGAGAAAATTACTTTAACCACTTTTGTAATGCAAATATATTTTATAGGTTCTTAATATTTAATTACAATTCAATGGTGAAGCAACTCCCAGGAAGCATTTAGTGTCTACACAGAACATCAGCTCAGAAGTTCAGTTCTAGCCCATTACTTCACAGAAAATTCTAAAGAATTCTAAAGTCTTTTCTGCCCCAGTATATCTGCTACTTCTCTTAGTAAGCACAACTTAGCACACGTCCATGAGAGCTAGTGCAACTGTCTAACGGGGTGACACACATTTGCTCCCCTGTGTCTTAGACTGAGACAGCAATGGACAAGGAAGTCAGTGAGGCACTACCCGGAGCCAACGTGAACCAGGTACCTGCAGCTGCGGGGGCTTCTGGAAAGCTCACCTCCCCCACAGGAAGACTGACTCACCAGGTCCCAACTGCATACAACATGGACATGCCGAAGCCCCTGCCTGCCTTCTGGAGCTGAGAGTTCTGGTGCATGCCAAGCAGAGATGTACCCATGACAAGCACCCAGCTAAATCTCTAAGGAACCGTTTAGGGTGACCCCACTTCCTGAGTCGTCCTAACTTACTGCTATGGAAGCTGAGCCATAATGGTGACTACAAGGGAAGAGCACCCTTGGAAGTTTATAGCTGACTGGCTGCAGACCTCACCACACACACACACACACACACACACACCCCTCTGGTCCCCAGGCTGGTTTTACCCAACACCCTTTCACTAACAGTAAACCAGCCCACTGTGCCTTTAGGGAATCATCAAATCGAGGAATAAAGGACTGAGAGGTCTTGGAGACTTGGATCCAGCACCGTAACTGTACAACAAACAATAATCAACTTTCACACCATCACTCCTAAAACTCTTCAAAAGAGGCATCAACCCCAGCAATTACCAGTTTCCTACTTAGTGCATGTTAACGCTTGATTACAAAGCACACCTGCCACTAGATCTAACACTCTGGGTAATGCACAGCTGTAGACTGCTCCTCATCAACTTCAATGTCTCCTTGATAGGTTTCTCTTGGCTTGACAAGAAGACAAATTAGATTTTAAATTATTTTCAATTTTACTCAACAAAGTCCATAGGTCAGATGGTCTGGATAAAAGTGAAATTATTCTTGTGGAATGAGATGTTTTTGTGATGATAATAATACACAGTGACTACAGAACTGGGATGCAGCTGAGCTGGTAGAACTCTTGGCTAAACTAGTTAGTATGTAGGAGACCCTGGGTTCAATCTCCAGCACCACACCCAAACCAGGCGTCACATGGTGCACCTGTTCAGGAGAATTAGAAAGTCAAACTCAGCCAGGCTTTAATCCCAGTGCTTGGGAGGCAGAGGCAGGTGGATCTCTCTGCATTCCAGTCAAGCATGGTCTACATAACAAGTTCCAGGATAGCCAAGGCTACACAGAGAAACCCTGCTTTGAACAATCGAGGGGAGAGGTAAGGAAGGGAGGGGAGGGAGAGAGAGAAATTCAAACCCATCCCAGCTATACAACAAGTTCAGACACTATAAAATAAAGCAAGTATGATGAGGGAAGGGGCAGCCAGCCTCCACTGTAGGATCCACACTCACCCCACAGCAGAGAATCCCAAGCACCTAAGTGTGGGAAGGAGCAGATGCAAATGCCCCCTCAGGACAGTAGTCAGCTCAGAGAAACCACTACCTCAACCATTTCCACAAAAGCAGCATGAGCTGCCAGGGACAGCGAAGGAGACCAAGCACATAAATGGAAGGTTCTGGATGCAGACCAGCAGCATAGCCAGTAGATGAGCCAGTGCCACTGCAGAGAGAAGAGCAGGCTCGTGTCAGTACATACAGCAAGCCATCCCACTCAGTGGTGTGCAGCTACCATCCTGCTGCTGAGCTGTGCAGTGCGCACCGTTCTTGGCCAACCTGCTGCGGACAAAACTCCTCCCGGGGCAGCAGAGGCTGTTGGTCTCTGCCCCATGACTCATGTCCCCCACACCTTGCTGGTACCTAGGCTCACACTGGAAAGCTTTTCTGTCCCACAAGATGGATGTGTAGATCCACACACTACAGACTCTCATTTTCATGACTGAGTGAAAAGAGCTGCTGAACAAAGTGTGCGTGACCACAGAGCTGAGACTCAGAGTCCTCGGGAAGGCAGTCTACAGAGCATGACGCTTAGCTTGCCTCTTACAGAACTCACACACTCCCCAGCATCTTCAGATAAGAATGTTATTGAGGATTCTCTCACTCCAATAAGCTGTGTGACCTTCTAGGTTTTTAATTCCTTTTTTTTTTTTTTTTTTTTTTTTTTTTTTTGTCTCCAGGTAAGAAGCAATGAAAGAAGCAAAGGAAGCTCAAAGACTGGGAGGTGAGCAGTCAGTGGAAAGCTGCACAGCACAAGCACACTCAGCAGCACTCACAGAGAGAGGCAGACAGGTGAAGTGTGTCTGTACCCAGAGCAGGGAGCTAGAGACTGCAGTCTCACGGGCCACATACCCTCAACTACTTGGCAAGTCCCATGTCAGTAAGAAGATATCCTAGCTCAATAAGTAAATATATACAGATAGATAGCACCTGAAGATCAACATAGAGGATGTCCTCTGGACACACATACACACACCAAATACAAATTTTAAAGTAGCTCAAGCCAAGCATGGTAGTGCAAGCCTATGATGTCAGTACTTAGGAGGCTGAAGTAGGCGCATCAAGAGGTAGAAGCCACCCTAGGTTACATAGCAAGTTTGAGACCAGTCTAAGCTACACAGTGAAACCCTGTCTCAGAAAACCAAGGGTTGAGAATGTTACTTCCTGACAACGTATTTGACTGGCATGCTCAAGGCCTAGTATTTCACCACCAACACCACCACCACGAGATAGATGGTATGTGTGCACAGTGCTTATCTCGGATCCCATCCTAAGTATGAGACCGCTGTTTCCTCTGAAATACCAATATCTTAGCATACACTTAGCTTTACTCCCCACTCAGATCCTCTATAGCAAGTGGCACTATCTTACTTATAAGTTAGACCCCTGGCACACTTTGATTAATAACATCTACTGCCACACACTACATATAGATGACTCTAGAAAGCAGCTTTCACCAGCTCCTAATGTTCACTGCTCCCAACTGTTGGATTCCCGAGGGCAGCCTTGCTTTAGCCCTGATTTTCTACCATGTTGCTCAACCCCATTCATCTCTACCTTCTGACTTCTTCATCCCATGGGAAAAAAATTGCTCCATTTCCTTCCAAACTGTGTGATTAATGTCCTCTGTGCACCTAGGCCCATGTTCCCCTCCTCTTAGCGAGCCCCAGCCCCGGCACACGGCCTCTGTTGATGACTGTCTCTGTGTTTCTCTCACTGCCAAGGCCTGGGGCTTCAGTGTCAGGTTACAGGATGCCTAGTACTTTCCTGATCATTGGACTGTATTTATTCATCTTAAATGCCAATACCTTTACCTTTAAAAAGTAAATTATAAATAATGTATATAAGTTTTTTAAAAGAATAAATTATATTTCACTTTGGTAAGACTGTGCAAACAGCCCAAGCCCCTGCTGCACTCCCAAACTCCTGACCAACCTCCCTGTAAGTCCATTTAATTATGAGACATCAATATCAATGCTATCAGGAAAATGCTGGCGGTTCCCCTGAGTTTGACATAGAAGCTCCTAACTACCAACATGATCAGGGATGACTGGGAAGTTGGTAGAATCCTCATCCTCCTCTTTGGCACCGAAGGCCCACTACGACTGCCCCACCCCAGACATACCCCTGCCTGTGCTCAAATCTGGAGACAACAAATAAAACAAAAATAAAGGTGGAGGCACATGGTGCTGAGGGGAAGAGAGTAGAGGAAATCCAGACAGAACACTAGTGTAGCCAACAAGATAAGCATCCTTCCCCATCATCACACTGGCGGATGCCGGCGACCATCCTACCTCACCTGGGTAGAATGTGACAATGAGGACTCAGAAAATTAAAATAGCATGCAAATATTACTGGAAGGAGATGTAAACAACACTGCCTGCCATGGTATCTTAGCATCATAGCCCCCACAGCCACCACTACCTCTCCAGTAAGAGCTGCCTCCCAGCCCGCCTGCCCTCAGCTTCAGATGGAAACAGGAGCAACAGCAACATTAGCCAAGCTGAAACTTTCACAAGTTCAAAGAGAAAGGTCTTGAGTTGTATTTCCCAGTCCCCAACACTGTTCCTGAACTGCTGCTGGCCCATGGTGAGGGTGTTAAGATGGGTCCGCTGATATCCTACACTGAGCTACCACTGCAGTTTGAGCCACTCGGCATGACATCACAACACAACCCTGGAAAAGGAGCCTGAGCACTGCAGCCCCAGGGAGCCAAGCTGCAGTGGACCTGAGTGAGAAACGCTGAAGCAGCTCTAACCTCCTACCAGCTTCTACACTTAAACACCTCTTAGCAAGAGTCCCCCAACTCAGCACTGGGCTCTAGATGTTCATCCATCCTGCCACTCCTTTATAGACTGTTCATTGTCTCAAAGGACTCCTAGATCCAGTCAAAGAACCATGAAAGAACTACGGTCACCCTTGTTCCCTCTCCTGCAATGCCAGGAGACAAGATCTCTGTGTAGACCAAAGCAGGCACAGAACTTGTGATCCTCTCTTTCTCTGGGGAGTCTTGTGGTTTTCTGAAGACTGGGTCTTCTTTAATTGTTTAGCTTTGACTTTATTTCTATTTAATAAACTAAACTTGGGGCTAGTAAAAAGATGGGTTTTCTTTTACACTGTCAGAACATCCATCTGCATCAAACCAATGTAGCAGTAGAAGTGCTGAATCCTTTGCCTACCTCAAGACAACCTGAGGATGGGGAGTTGATGGGTTTATGGAGGTTAAGAAAAAATTAAGGTTGGAGTATAACAGCAGTGGAAAGCTTGCCTAACATGTGAGAGCCTGGGTACATTACTGTGAATGACACCCTAGAACTCAGAGCTTTCCTGTGCTCCTGTATGCCTCTCACTCCCAGATAGCAAGGCAGACATGGGTTGGTGAAAAGACAAAGAAGGCTGCCGATGATGATTGTATGCTGCTCAGGTCTCCTCCTCTCCTCCATCTTCCACTTCTCTGCTGCTGCTGCTGCTGCTCTTCTTTCTCTTCCTCCTCCTCTTCCTCTCCTTCCTCCTCCTCTTCCTCCTTCTCCTACCTCCTCCTCTTCCCTCTATCTCTTCTCTTTCCCTATGGCCCCTCAGGCACATACAGCAGCCCAAGCATTGCCTGAGCACTTCCTGAAGATTCTCACAACTGCCTAACTTCTGAAATATGCATAAGCAAAAGCTTAAGCAAAGGGATGGCTGTCATAAGGACAGTCACTGCAGGGGCCTGTGTCTGAGTGCTTCAGGGGAGATCCCTCTCCCCAGCCAGAGTCACCATGGAGCACAATCTCTGCAGGGGCCTGTGTCTGAGTGCTTCAGGGGAGACCCCTCTCCCCAGCCAGAGTCACCATGGAGCACAGTGCAGCCAGCATATCAGAGCTGCCACACTTGAGAAATAGGGGAAAGAGCCTCTGGATGATAGATATTTTTAATTAAAATCTTCAATTTTCAGTTCATTGTCCTTAGACAATCTCTTCCCTCAGCATCCCAGGTTTCTAAGATCTCCAATCTTAGGAAAAAGAAAGCTACTGCAGTGGACCAGGCTTGACTCAGGAAAGCACAGGTTCTGCCCAAAACAAATACTTCCTCAATTATCAGTAGCTACCAACACTGACACAGAAACAAGCCTGCTCCTGCTGGCCAAAATTGACAATATCCGACCAAAAAGACAGACAGCTCCTATAAAAAACCAACTATAGGACATTGTGACCTCTTCTGCGAACCATTTTGTTCTTAACACCCTCCTGCTGCTCTTGACAACTATACAGGATTAAATAAGACTATTCTGCCTTAACACACACACACACACACACACACCTTGCAGGAAACTAGAAATCAGCATGTGCTGTCCTCACCTGTAGCTCTAGTCGAGCACATGTATGTGAGGAAAGGAATCCAGGCTGGTGAGGGGAATAAGAGCCTGAACAATACACAACCACACATGAGGAGGACAGAAACCCATTCTTTTTTTAAATGACTCCTTTTTATTCATCTGTTATGTACACTGGTGTTTTGCCTGTATGGGTGTCAGATCCCCTAGACATAGTTGTGAACTGTCATTTAGGTGCTGGGAATTGAACCGAGGCCCCTGGAGAAGTAACTAGTAGGGACGATTAACTGCTGAGCCATCTCTCCAGCCCCTGCAAGTTCTTTACAATGAAGTGATTTCTATTTTTTTTATTTTTTTTTAAGGTGGATGTATTTATTATATGTAAGTACACTGTAGCTGTCTTCAGACACACCAGAAGAGGGCATCAGATCTCATTACGGGTGGTTGTGAGCCACCATGTGGTTGCTGGGATTGGAACTCAGGACCTTCGGAAGGGCAGTCAGTGCTCTTAACCGCTGAGCCATCTCTCCAGCCCGTGATTTTTATTTTTTAAAAACTGTACAAGATCCTAAATACTTCTGCAAGCTATAGCTACCAGTATTCAGCATTGTAGATATTAAAATGAAGTTTTTTCACTTTCATTAGTTCATTTAAAATTAATAACAAATACATCTATTGTTAACATAAATGACATATTTTTTCAAAAATCTCTATCTTGCCAAATAAAAACTTTTTTGTGATAAGAATGGCTATTTCTCATTTTCTGCAAATCTCTTCATTAGCTGGCTTGACAGGCATCATCAGATTCTGCCTTTGTGTCTATATTCAATGTCTCAATTTGTCACAGTCTGTTATTTCAGCTGAAGTGTACAGAAAAGCCACCTTCAAACACTGGTACTTTTTGACCTTACAAAGACCTCGGCAAGCAATACTCTGGAAGGTCACCCAGAGTACAGAATCACCTTTCACACTGTGGTGCCATCTCTACCTGCTGCTCACCTTTCCTAACAGACTGCATGGATCGTCCAGAAGTCACAAAGTCACAAGGATCACCCAAGGCTGGGAGCTGTCACTTCACTGTTAAATATTCATCATTGTCACCAGCTACAGAGCAAAGGGGGCTTCAGATACTGGGAGCCACCAACCCCACAGTGGTGGGCTCCAGGAGCCACCAAGTCCACAATGGCAGACAAGTTTTCAGCACTTTCCTTGGGTCACTAGGGCAGCCTTGGTATCCCAGCTGTGGCACCACTGCCCTGTCCCCTGACAGAACATGAAACTGGGCTCCAGCTGGCCCAGGCTCCTTGGCCTCAAGGCCTCTAAATGGAAAGATGAGCAAACTCCAGCCCGTCTGCAGTACATGTCTGCCCTGAGAGCAAGAGGACACCTAAAAAGCAACACAGGAGGATGAAAGGTGGAGGCTGAGGAAAACCAACCAAAGAGAGGAGGCAAAGGCTAGAAGCTGGAAGAGTAAAAGCAGTATACGAAAAGGTCCAAACAGCCCATCATTCCCTGTCACCCCTTCTCATTTCTTGTTACCCCGTCAATCCGTCACCCATCATTCCCTGCCCTTCCCTGTCACCACCCCTCTCCCCATCATTCCCTGTCACCCCCGTCATTCCACATTCCCTGGCTAGAGCAGCCTCTTCACTAATGATCCCTCCACACTCATGATCCCACAGCCTTTTCTCTCAGCAGATTAATCATTAAGTTTCAAGTAGGTATGGGATACATGAAAGCCTGTCTCAAATACACCAAAATAAATAAGCAAATTAAATCTTCAAAAGAATACAGATTTTTCTAAAGTATGTTAAACAACTATAGCCACTAAATTTTTTAGCAGATACTTAAAAAGATACTTAAAATTTCTCGAGAAACATAACCTAAACTGACTAATGAGGCCACAGCAGACATGAAGCCTCCCATAACCATTTAAAAGCAAATCATAGTTATAAAAAAAAAAAGTTTCCACAGAAGAAACTGAGGACCCAGATGACAAGTTCCACAAATATTGCTCTAAGTCTAAAGACAGAAGAAACAGAAAAAAATTCCCCCAGCTCCTATCTCTAAAGTAACACAACTTTAGTATTAAAACATAGCAAACTGCCAAGGGGCTCACCTGAGCTGCTAAGCAAAAAAGATCCTGGAGCGGAGGAGACTAGGTTTTAATACTGCAACAAAACCTTTAGCCAAGGGCCAAGCTAATCCAGGCCAGGCCCAGTCACTAAGCACAGGTGCCCTGTCACCTGCAGACACACCAATGCGCACACACAGCACCTAGCTGTGCATGAACTGCACCAAATCAACAAGGCAACTGGCACACAATTAGACAACTCAAATCCAAACAGCTCTTGTTATGAAAACAGCTCTGTGATGGTACATGCCTGTCGTCCCAGCACTCAGCAGTTTGGGGCAGGAGGATTGCCAAGAGCTCAAGGCCAACCTGAGTTATAGGGTAAGACCCTATGGCAAAGAAAGAGTAAACAGTGGTCACTTAGCAAATTAAGGAGGCCTCATCCTCCCACAGGATTCCCACTGAGCTTCAGGATTAGCAGAGGGAAGGGAGGGAACCGCCATTACCCAGAGAACACCACGACTGTTTACAGAAATCTAAACAGATATGTAGACAAACACTCAGAGTCAAAGGCTGACAGACACAGTATGTAAAGAGAAGCTGTATTGATTCCTAAGCAACAAAACAAGCAAAAGAGGTAAAATTTCTAGGAATTAGCCAATAAAAGATGTGAAGAGCCTCTCCATGGAAATTTGAAAGTTTGAAAATGTGAAGAGGTGGGCACTCCACCTGTACCATTTATGAGCAAACAGATTCACTCAGAGCATAGGTAGAGCCACAGTACCTTTCGGGTCCTCAGTGTGATTTACCCACTGGCTTAGGATCTGTGTGGAAATAAAATGCAGAAGGGCACACACGATGAAGAACGACCTATCAGGACTTCTTTCCCATTTCAGGAAGCCACAGAGAGTAGAACTGAGGCTCCCAGAACAACCTGGGACGGGGGCCAAGCCAGGCAGGTGCCAGAGAGTACTGCAGACTGGAGCAAAGGAGTCGGACACAGGGGTCTTCTCAGGGACAAAGCGAGGCTGGGCTCTTGCCTCACCCACATCCAAAGCCAACATCTACTATGTAACAGTCTGGCTCTGTAATTCATATAAAAGCCGGGTGGACACTTCTGACAGTGACAAGAATGTCACATGAAACAAGAATTACCTGGGCCTACCAACACTCACTGCCATCCTGATCAAATGGAAGCAGCAAAACTATGACATTCCCCAGCACTTATAAAACAGAAGCAGGTAGATCTCTGTAGGTTCCAAGCCAGTCTCATCTACACGGTTAGCCCAAGCTAGCCAGGGCTGCATAGTGGGATCTGTCCAATAAAAGAGAAAAGAAAACAAAACCAAAACCAAAAACACTATCAACCACTAAGAATTAAAAAACATAGGATAAAATCCTGACCTCAAAGTTGGGAAGAGATCTTTAGCAAATGTGTGAGCCCCAGAAAAACTTACGTATGAAGAGACCACAGCAGCAGAACTTGTTTCTGTTTATCCAAAGAGATCCTGAGAAGACGGAAAACTCAGCCGGGCAGTGGTGGCACACACCTTTAATCCCAGAGCTTGGGTGGCAGAGGCAGGCAGATTTCTGAGTTCAAGGCCAGCCTGGTCTACAGAGTAAGTTCCAGGACAGCCAGAGCTATACAGAGAAACCCTGTCTCGGAAAACCAAAAACCAAAAACAAAAAAAAAAGACGGAAAACTCAGGTCCCACAGTGAGAGACATCCACACAGCAACACCTGTCAAAAGGATGTCAGAGTTCCTAGACTAGCAAGAAAGGGCAAGTTCTGGATGACTTTATCAAACAGCACTATCGAATGGCCAGAGAGCTTGTAAGAGAGCATTCAAATCACAGCCACAAGGAAGATGGAGAGCCTCTGCTGCCACCCAGCCATCTGTGCAGAGTCAGAGACATCTACATTCCCATGCTCACAGGCAAACAGACAAGGGACAGACACATGGTATGTACATACATCATATACTACTGAGCCACAAAAAAGGAATCCAATTGTATGCTGTTCGATGCAATAAGCCAGGCACAGGAAGGTAAACATACATACCACATGACCTCACTTTTATGTGTCAGGTAGTGGTGGCAGAGGCGGGATCTGGGGAGCTAGGGAGACAATGGTGGAAGGGTGACATCTCAACACCAAAGAGTAAATTCTGAGATGCACTACACAGTACAGCAACTGCAAGTAGTGGTAAAGTCCTGCCTGTGTGCTGCTGTTGTAGGAAGCTTGCTTAAACCTGGGGCCTTCCTTATACTAAGCAAGCATTCTACCCAGAGCTGTCTCCCAACCCTGAATGACAGGTATTTACTCAATCACTCCAGTGTACACACATCAAACAGTATGCCCATAAAGTACAATTACTTAAGAGAAAAAAATAAGAACTAAAACCATAGCAGCACAAGTCTCACAAGAATGATCACAGTCAAAGTAGCCGTGCTGCTGAAGCAGGAGCCCAGAACTACCAACACCGAAGGAGGAGGTGGAGCAAGGCTCAGCCATGCCTGTTAAAACCCAACCCTGCATACCTGAAATTGCAGTACCTGGCAAATGCCCTAAGCAAAGATCACAGAACTCGGTTTCTGTCAGCATTGCTGATAATATTTAAAACATCTAATGTTCTGGGATAATAGACAGTATGATATAACTTTAATTTTTTAAAATCTTACTTTTAATGATGGTTTTTAAGCATTTTAACCTTTCTTTTATCCCATCGCTCACCAGAGGTAGTAGAGATGAAAGGATATGGGGAAGTGGACCTGTTTGAAAAGGTTCTTTTGGAGCTACTCCCATCTGTGCTGTCTGGAAATCGGCAGTTCCATCTACTCAAAAACCTTTAATGAGCCGGGCGGTGGTGGCACACGCCTTTAATCCCAGCACTTGGGAGGCAGAGGCAGGTGGATTTCTGAGTTTGAGGCCAGCCTGGTCTACAGAGTGAGTTCCAGGACAGCCAGGGCTACACAGAGAAACCCTGTCTTGAAAAAACAAAAAAACAAAAACAAAAAAAAAACAAACATAAAACCTTTTATGGATACACCAGCAGTCCAATTCGGTAGTCAGGACAGCAAACGTGATTCAGCAGTGGCAGTACAACCTAGCAACCCTAGTAGAGACAGCCAGGCCTCAGACCCAGCACAAGTCATCAGGAGGGACCCTGAGGGACATTCTCAGCTGTGTCTCTCTCAGCAAAGCAAAGATCAGTGAAGGCTTGAGACCCACAAGCATTGCACAGCTAGCTCTATAAGCAAACCTAGCTCAGCCTCCACCATTGTCTATCTAGTCCTTTTTATACTCCATCCAAACATCACGTGTCCTCTACAGGTCTCGTCTCAGTACATGCCTTACCTCTTGTCTTAGCACGTGTGTCTGCCTCCGGTGACATCATTTTCTCGATTATCCTGAGTTCCTCGGAAGCAGCAAAAAACTGTAGCACACCACCGCAAGTTTTTTGCTGTTTCCTTCTAAGGAGTCCTGACAAATGCAGCTCAACTATCACAATGTATGGTGGACCAATATATGTGTTGTGTTAACCAAGAATCCTTCATCACGTATCTTTTCACATGCTTACTTTAGCAGAACATCCTCTCTCCTGTGTGTTTCAGTGAAATGTTCTTTTACAAGTCTGTCTTAGTCTTTGACCTGTATCCACTTGAGCTAAATGTTCCTTCACATGTTTGCCCCAGCAAAATTCTATCTGACCAACTTTCCAAAGAACCCTTCTGCTTCCACTTCAGTATGGCTTACACCTTCTGTGGGTCTCTGTGGTACAAGACAGGGACGCCACGGCAGAGACAAGAAAGAAAGAAAGTTTCTCAGCAACTACAGGCTCTTTCAGGGGACCCAGGTTCAATTCCTAACAACCATCAGTAATTCATCTCAGTGACCCAATGCCCCCTACTGCCTCCACAGACACTGCACGCATGTGGTACAGATAAATGTGCAGACAAAACACCCAACGCATAATAAATTAAACCCCACATCAGGCAAAGCTATCTATCGAATTTAGAGAAGAACTGATAAAACTTTCAGAGAAATAAGGCCTGGGAGAGAGAGCTACACAAACCAAGGCAAAACCAGGCATCACCACGGGCACCAGGCAGTGCATGTGGCATCTCACTGTGTGCTGCTATCTGTCTTTGCACAGACGTGACACATGAAGGTTATAAAGAGATGAAGCAGTCTCTTGACAATGTAATATTTTCATTCAACAGGCAGCTCCTCACTGAACCTTCTGCTGGGGGCTCTCACACAGCTGAGAACTGATGTGAGGCATGAGGAGTTCTAGCCATGTGAGGAGATCAGAGGACCCTTTCTTCAACACTGGAGCTTGCGGTCTGAGAACAGGGCCCGAGTGTCCTGAGACAGGAATATGCAAGCAAGAGGGGAACAAGAAAAGGGAAATATGGATGGAGAGATGGCTCAGCAGTTAGAGCTCTGACTTCTCTTCCAGAGGTCCTGAGTTCAAATCCCAGCAACCACATGGTGGCTCACAACCATCAGTAATGGTTGTGATGCACTCTTCTGGTATGTCTGATGACACCAACAGTATACTCATACATAAGATAAATAAAATCTTTAAAAAGACAAAGAAAGAAAGAAAGAAAGAAAGAGGGGCAGAGGAAGGGAGAGAGGGAAGGAGGAAGGGAGGGGGGAGGGAAGGAGGGAAACCATAGAAAGGTCAAGTGTCACTTGCAAACTCCCTGCAGCACCCACTCAGAGTGTGAAGCAGAGCTCTGGGAAGTGGAGGAGGAGGGGTGAACATGTACACGTTGCCTGAAGTTTCTCATTATTGCTTTTTGAAAAGGCAACATGGGCTCAAGTTTAGTTATTATAAGAAGTAAACTGAAAAATAAGACAACCACATCTTGACAGCAACGCTGCCCACTGTGCTACCTGAGACAATGGCAGCATGTCCACGGGGATCACCTGTACAAGTCAAGGGCAGCCAATCAGTTCAGCAAGTCTCAATTTAGCAAAGCCTGTGACAAGTCAAGTGTAGACTTCTGTCTCTCAGGCTCAATTTCAGAGAAAGATAGGCCTGTGTAGAGCTGGCATATTCAGGGAGATCAGGCTGGCTGAAGTAGAAGTTAACATATGGCTTCCCAGTCGAACTACACAATTAAACCCGTGCCAGAAACAGAGGATTGATGCCCTCACAGCCTCTGCACGTCCTCACCAGACCCTCCATCTGCCTGAGTGCAGAGCGCCGCTGACACACTACAAACAGCAGAATGATCTATGTGCACCATCAGCTCGCAGCCTCGACCCAACTCAGAACAGCCTCAGATGCTCCAAACCACACAAATGCTCGTGAGAAGGATGAGGATAGCACTGCATGTGTACCTAGACTACGGGGTGCAGTCCACAGCTCTGAGAAACACTACACACTTCAAACCTCTCCTCACCATAGATTATATCCAACACACATTCTAATGCTCTGAAATCCAAACCAAAAATCATCATACATAAATGGTCTTGTTTCTCCCATATGCAAATAGTCCTGAGTAGAACTCACTTTAAGAAACACAGCTGCTCCGGGCAGTGGTGGCGCACGCCTTTAATCCTAGCACTTGGGAGGCAGAGGCAGGTGGATTTCTGTGTTCGAGGCCAGCCTGGTCTACAGAGTGAGTTCCAGGATAGCCAGGGCTACACAAAGAAACCCTATCTCGAAAAACAAAAAAAAAAAAAAAAAAAAAAAAAAAAAAAAGAAACACAGCTGCCCTTGAACTAATGTTATAAGGCACAAAAGAGAACAAATGCCAAAAACAGGACCACCAAGGACAACAGAGGCAGCCTGAGCAATGTGGCCCACGGCAGCGCTGGCATACACACAGCTTCGAGACACTGAGGAGATGAGCTAAAGCACTGCAACGGCAGCTGCTGCAGAACCAGGAGTCCCTCCACAGTCCAGTCCTGCCACCATCTCCAGCTGCCGTCCCTTGACAGGTTTCAGCACCTATTCACGGGCAGTGGGCAGGGCTGGGGAAGAATACAGAATCTAGCCACTACGCTCCCAAGCCTCCTTGGTATTTTATGAATCCATATAAATAATGTGTGGCTCACTCTGAATGTCTGAACTCTGGTAACATCTTGTCAGTAAATATCCAACATGTCTGAGATCATTTATTTTAATAAAGTTTCATGACTCACCAGCTACCAAAGCCTTGATTTAATTCAAAGTTCAGAACATAATTCCCATTTTCTCAGGATAAATTTTTTTTCTAAATAAACACTAGATCAAAGTAACACCACCATGATGACATCCATTTTCTAAAACTACAGAGAAGTGGCAGGCCAAATGCTGCTGTCAGCCGCCTCTAGTGAGAACAGATCACGGGAACTGAGGGGCTGCCAGGAAGATGGGTCTCCACCACAGACGGCACACGCCCAGCCTCCTCCCTCCATCCACCCACTGTGCCCACACAGGCTCTGGAACAGCAGCCTCTCCCCTTGCATGCTGGAAAGCCTGCCCGAGTTCTTTGGCTTGGTTATTCATGGTTCACCCTAAAGCTAGCCATTTCCTTACTTTTTTACGTTTAGTTCCCCTGAGTTCTGACCTTAAAATTTTAGAAAGAAAATTCACACGTCAAAGCCCTCCTGAGAAACTCCCAGATGAGTAGTTCTCTGAGCTCTCAATAAAGTCCCAACAAATGGAAAGTAGGCTTCACCATAGCACAGCCAGGATCCTTCTTCCAAGGAACTCAGCACCTTTTAGAACAGAATCCAAGTTACTCTTGGTTCCATACCACCAGGAACATCAGGCCAAGGCCACCACCAGTTTAACAAAAGAACACTGCAAGACCAGGTTCATAGGTGTCTGCTGTAAGACCCTACCCAGAGCCTACTGGTACCCAGCAGGCAGAAGCAGAGCACTGGATACAGACTGCAGGTACCATCATCATCCATTGAAAGTCCTGATGCATTTTCTAAATTTAAAAAGAGACACAGACTTAAACTACCCATCTTCCTGTTGTCCACCATAAACATATAAGGATCAGATACACAAGGCCAGAGCCAAGAGGGAGCAAAGGTTAAAGCAGGTGTGGACCCCAGGTATACAAGAGCTAAATTCTCAGTGATAGGAACAACCTGGTTACACTTCCTCTTGAGAATCTCTCATCAATCGTGTTCAGCAACGGTAGCATAGCAGCTTGTTTCATAGAAAACGACATGGTAATTCAAGAGCCAACCATCCAAGGCCACAATTGAGGAGTCAACTGTGCTCTCCTCTAGATGTGCTCCACTTGCTGTCCATGGGCCCTGCATCAGTCATCCTCTGGCTGGCACAGAAAGCTCCTTATCTCTTGGGACAGGCTCTAACAACAGCCAAGTCTGTCCCATTAAGGGCTCTGCACAGTAGTCTCAGAAGCCATCCCCCAAATGAGATCCTAAAGTTCAGAAACAGCTCTTCTAGCCTAGGAGAGCACCATTAGATCTTTCCAGAGCCTTCCCTGCCGTCTGCTAGAAGGCACAGGGCCACTTCCGGATCTCTTAGAGACAGCCTATGTATGCTCGGTTCTGAGGATACTACTCAAAGAGAAGATGAAGAAAAAAGATTCTCCGTGCACAGCTGAGTGTGCAGAAGAAGCAAGGCATGTGCAGCAGGAGCTCTGTCCACCTGTGGAGGCAGTGTCACATGCAGCTTTGTATGCTCTGATGCTCTTCACACAACTGGACAGTTAATGGGAAACAGAAAGCGGAAGAAGAAGGAACAAAAGTAAAAGGGAGGAAGAGGGAACAGAACTGGGGGGGAAGACTCTACAGCATCCATCCTGAACCTGTCAGTCCCAATCCCCTTGTGGGTGTTGAATGACCACGTCACAGGGGCTGCCTAAGGCCATCCCATTGGAAAACAGATAATTATATTACATTTGTAACAGTAGCAAAATTACAATTATGAAGTAGCAACAAAAATAACTGTGGTTAGGGATGAGCACAAGAGGAGTTGTATGACAGGGTTGCAGCATTAGGAAGGCTGAGAACCAGTGCTCTACAGGCAGGACTTGACTAGATTCACACTCTGAATCATGTTAATCATGGTGTGCACGCCCACTCCGTTCCTGTACTTTCCAATTTCCTGTCATCAATGAACTTGATCAGCACACTTCCAATTCTTGCCCACAGAAATGACAACAGACTGAGAAGGACACTGGATACCTTGGAACTGGTTACATACACATGGTTATAAGTGGCCATGTGATGGCTAGAAACCAAATCCAAGCTCTCTGGAAAAGCCAGTGGTGTTAACTGTGGAGCTATCTCTCCAACCCCAAGTTGCTGATTTTTTTTCTTTTTCAGTACCCAGGGCCTTGGCAAGCTAGGCAAACGCTCTCACTGAACTATATCACAGCCACATAAAATTGTTTAAATTATTGAAAAATCCAGAAACAGCCTGCCTGACAGTAGAAATGAGTTCCATAGAGGACAGTTACCCCTGTAGTTAAAAGTATATGATTCCAAGGAAATCCCCTAGATGATAGAGCTAAGATCAGTAAAGATCCAGGAGTAAGGAGGCCACGCTCACACATGGTGACCAGCCCTGCTTTTCCAAATGGCTGTGAAGAGAGGATTTTCAAGTTCCGGTTCTAAAATACAGACAGAGCCAATCACAGATGTGCCCTGTGATGTGACTCCACACAACACCGTTGGGCATAATCCCACAGTCCTAATCTTTGGTATGCAAATTATTAACAGAGTAAAAGCTAATCTAAGAAGCTCAGACAGAACTTCATTGCAGTCTTCCTGACTTCACTTCACTACCCACAGCCTGAGGAAGAACATGGTTGTAAAAAAGGCTGAACATTTCTCAGCTACATAATCACAAACCTTTTAGAAATATCTTAATTCCTTCCCTTGTTTTAAAAGGACACCCCCTTGGAAAGAATGGCAGCTCCCAGTGAGTGTTCTGGACGCATGGCTGACATGTAGAAGGACATGTAGATCAGTGTCAATGTAGCAAAATCTCTAGCCACAAGACCAGGAAGAATCCAGAGAGCCTTTGATGGCTACAAAGGTGGGCTGAGACTCGGTGCAATCAAGCAGCAGCCTGAAGGGGACTAACAAGCCATAGCAGAAAACCTGTTCTGACCTTAGCTAGTGCCACTCCCTCCCAGGAAGGCTACATGCAAGAACACTGGAGAAACATGTACCAAGGCTAACCTGCTGCTGCCCATGGAAGCTCAAGTACAGGAGAAGGAAGGAGTGAAGACACAGCCTCACTAGTCTGCTGCAAGTCCTGCTTCCTCTCTAAGGAAACTCCTTGTGCCCTAAAAGGCGGCAGGAGGGCAAAGGAAAAAACAAAAACAGAACACAATGCACTCCTTTCTGTCAACCTGTCCCATGGGTCCCCAGCTCCTTTGTGCTGTGAGGACTCACCTCAACCAATAACAATCTCTGTCCCCACCTGTGGGACAGGCCCTTCTCTAACTTCTGTCCAGGCCCTAGGGAAGGGGGTGGCTACCTCCTGCTATTAGCTTCCAACATCTCAAGTTTTCCTTTCTTTCAGTCTAAAATCCTGACAAACTAATTCCCTACATAAAGCCTTCTGCAGACACATGCAGCAGGTTCTCTGTCATCTTTCTGGATGCTAAGACCCCTCATAACACATCAACTCAGACACAGCTCTGAGCACACACAGCCCAATAAACACTGTCCTGTCACTTAACAGTGCTGGGCGGCTGAAAACCACATCTGGCAGGTGTCCCGTTTCACCAGAACAGCCCACTCTAGGGACAGCTGGGCTGAGTTCAGGGGGACACTGTACCTTTGCAAATCACTTCCACCCTCAGACCTCCAACTCCTTCCTTAAGCAGCCGATATCACATGATTTGAGGTACCCTCCAAACCAGATGTAAATGGGAAAAATTCAGACTAACAAGGAAATGTTAAACACCAGCTAATGAAGAAGAGATGAAATGTCTCGGTCAGTAAGCCAGGTGTGGTATGTGCCCTTGTAATTCCAGTGCTGGGGAAGCAGGGACAGGGGATCTCTGAGGCTCACTGACCATCCAGCCTAGCCAATCAGAACACTCCTGACCACCAAGAGTATCAATCTCAAGAATCATGGTGGATAGCATCTGAAGACTAATACCTGAAAATTGACTCCCAAGGTTGTTCTGAGTGTATGTGTGCACCCAAACACACAAATCAGCCAAGAGCCTGGGACTAGAACTCAGTAGAAGGCACTTGCCTACTATGCACAAGGCCTTAGGCTCAATCCCCCAGTGGAGGCAGACAGACAGGAAGACAACAGAAGTTCTCAGTAAATGGAAGAACCACACAGGTAAATATTTTCTCAAGAAACAGAAACAACTGTGGCCACATACTGATGGCCACAGACCTCATACCCTGGAAACAAGGCAGGTGCCTGTGCAGCTCATGAGTTGCTCTCAGATTGACTCTTTATCACTATTTTAATGCCATTGGCTTTGACTTTTAAAACCTATGATACTAATTTTTTGGTTCTGTTAACTGGGTCCACCGTGGTACAAAGAGTGATAGGATTGCAGAGGAAGGTGAGAGAGAATTTGGGAGAAACAGCCTGGACCTGACAGGCACGGCAATAACCCTGGGAGGGGATACCCTGGGAGGAGCTTCAGCTATCCTGGGAGGAGCTTCAGCTATCCAAGGAGGAGAAACCCTGGGAGGAGCTTCAGCTATCCTGGGAGGTGCTTTCCTTATAGAGAGCCATGAGAAAAAGTGGGAAATTTAAAATTCAGAAGGCAGGACAGCAAAAGAGTAACCCAGACTGAATATCAAAATCCTACTATCAAGAAAGTATACTATGAGCCAGGCAGTGGTGGCGCATGCCTTTAATCCCAGCACTTGGGAGGCAGAGGCAGAAGGATTTCTGAGTTCGAGGCCAGCCTGGTCTACAGAATGAGTTCCAGGACAGCCAGGGCTACACAGAGAAACCCTGTCTGGAAACACCAAAAGAGAAAGTATACTATGAATTCTGAATTTTAAAACAACTGTTAGGACAGGGAAGAGGGAGTGGGTGGGTTGGTGAGCAGGGGGAAGCAGGATAGAATAAGGGGATAGGGGGTTTTCGGAGGGGAAACGAGGAAAGGGGATATTTGAAATGTAAATAAAGAAAATATCTAATCAAAATAACAACTGTTATTAACCACATTTTTATTCTCTTTTAATTCAGTAAACATGACATTTTTGGTTATTTCAAATTTAGCAAAAGTGGTATTTAATGCCTTTTGTTGCTGGAGCCTATGTCAAGATCCTTCTCTGTGCACACAGCTGCCTTTCCTACACTTTCCATTCACTCTCCATCCATCCTTACCAAGGAAGGCAAACAACTGTGAGGAATTCACAAAGACCCAAGCTTAGCATCCCCAAGCAGAAACTGAAGAAGCAAAATGAATGGAAACTGTGTTATCTATAGAAATGATGACTGCAGTAAATATTTTCCCTATTAAAAATATGACCAAATGCCAGGTCTGTTGGCACAGGCTCATGATCTCAGCTACTGAGAAGGCTGAGGCAAGTGTAAGGTTGTCTAAGGCCAGCCCTGGCAACTTGATGAGATCCTAGCTCAAAAGATGCATTTCAGAGGTAATGCTTACCCAATATCATGGTTAATCTTGATGTTCATCTTGACAAGATTTAGAATCACTGAAAACTATCTCTGGGGATGAGGGTGTTTCCAGAGCCATTTAAATGAGAATCGAGAAGCCACCCTACCCCAAATACCAGAGTGTGGGCAGCAGCATCCCATGGGCTGATATCCCAAACAGAATAAAAACAAGATGGCAAGGCTTACAACCACTCTCCTTGGATTTCTCAGGTACCCACACACCTGCTACACATTCACATAGATACACACACACACACACATAAATAAGGGAGACATTGGGTAGTGATAGAACACACTTTTATTTTAGCACTTAGGAGGCAGAAGTAGGCAGATCTCTGAATTTGAGGCCAACCTGATCTACAGATCAAGTTCCAGGACAGCCAGGGCCCCATAGAGAAACTCTGTCTTTTAAAAAAAAAAAAAAAAAAAAGCAGTAACAATAAAGTAGTTAAGAGAGACAAGGACAAGGCAGAAGCAGGCCTGAGGTAAGGGCATGGAGGCCGAGAGGGAACCAAGATGAAAGCCTACACAAGCTAGGCCCTAAGGCTCCTCATAAGGCAGGAAAAGTAAACCTCACGGAGCCTGACACTGACCAAAGCAAATAAAGACAAAGTCCCAGCGCCCGGGACTCCAGTCACAGGTGACCTTTACGCATGTCACTAACTACATACCAGAAGTCAAGTGGCTGAAACACACAGAAAAGTGTGATCACAATCTACTTTTAGGTCATTTCTGAGACCCCTAAAGAGAGACAGCTGTGCTTATGCTGAGACCACTCTACCCACTCCAGCCTAACCTGGACAAGGTCCTCTGCACCTGTGTCTTTACAACTCAGGTTACTATCTCTAGATGACCCAGGAACGCTCATGCCATGAACTAGGACTAAAGTGACTGTGGTGGTCTAAAGAGGAATGGCCCAAACAGGCTCACATATTTGAATGCTTAGTCACCAGGGAATGAAACTACTGGAAAGGATTGGAAGGATTAGAAGGTGTGGCCTTGTTGGAGGACATGTGAAACTGGCAATGGGTGCCAAGCCCAGTTTCTCACTCTTCTCCTTCCTGCTTATGGATCATGACTTAGAACCCTGAGCTACTCCTCCATGTCTGCCTGCATGTCGCCATACCATGATGATAATGGACAAAACCTCTGAAACTGTAAGCAAGCTCCCAGTAAGTGCTTTCTTTATAAGAGATGCCTTGGTTACAATGTCTCTTCATGGCAACAGAACAATGACTACAACAGTGACCCAAACTGCTGGTAGAAGCAAACAGGGATTCCACCTGAATGCAGACACCCTTCCTCTCAGGCTCCTCCAGACTCACACAAATATTTACAAGAACAAAAACAAGGAGTAGACTGGAGAGCTGGCTCAAAAGTTAGATGCACTCTAACCTTCCAGAGTTCCCGAATTCAATTCCCAGCAACCACATGGTGGCTCACAACCATCTATAATGAGATCTTCTGGTCTGCAGGCACACATGTAAGGCAGAACACTGTATATATAATAAACAAATTAAAAAAAAAAAAAACAACAACAACAACAAGTAACAAGAAGAAACAGCGAGCTGAGTATAGTGGCCACACCTTTAGTCTGAGCACTTGAGAGGTAGAGGTGGGTGGATCTCTGTGAGTTTGAGGCCAGAGAAAACTACATAGTGAGACTTTGTGTCAAAGCATAGGAATAAACAGGTACAGGGAGGATGTCCAGCAGAAGCAGCAGCAGCCCCCAAAGCCAGAGCATAGAATGGCCATGGAAGCAAAACCAACCTCCACATGCCCATGCACACCTACACCCTCATACTGAAAGACTGGAACAGAGTGATTTGTTTAAGTAAACTAGTAATAAACAAGAGATTTACCTAGAATCTAGGCGGGAGATTCAGATGACAGCAGGCAGCAGTTTAAACACTGAGAGAAGAAAATGAAGGATATCATAACAAAAAGCAGAAGAACAAAGGACAGCACAGACAGACAGAGGTACCTTTCTAACTAGGAGTTCAGGTGAACTCCTGATCCTCCCGTCTCCACTCCCTGAACACTGGGACTGTAGGTGCATGCCACCACACCAGGTTCTGCCATGCTCCAGGATTAACCCCAGCACTTTAAGCTTGCTAGGCAAACACTACCAAGTAAGCTACATCTCCAGCCAGGGCTTTGTTTTCTTTGGGGGGAGGGGCAGTGTTAGTTGTTTTTAACTGATGAAGGCACTAATTCATAGACTCAAAAAAATCCTTTAAGTTCATAGGTAAAATGGACAGAAATACCCACCCACCTTGAGAAAACAGGAAGTCCCTTGAAAACAGAGGAGAGAAGTGAAGCCAAGCAGCATGAAAAGGGCCTTGCCAACTAGGCCCTTCATCTCTAGCTAACATCAACAAAAACCCTAGTGAGACAGTATCTACAAGTCTGTAAGCAATATCAGGGAAAATATCCTTCAAGAATCAGGGTGGAATAAAGATATTTTCTGAGTAATAAATTTGATGTCACCAAGCCCTTGTGAGAGGAAATTCTAAAATCTTTTCCATTAAAATGAAGGATCCCACCCAAAACTCTAGGTGGGAGGTGTCGGGGAACAGGGGGAATACACCAGCCACAGACAAAAACAAACAAAAGAAGTTACTTCAGGACCCTGTGCTGTAACTGTCCTCAGTGCTCCTATGTGCTGCCTTGACTGCTGCTACACGAGAAAGCAGGGTCACTTCAGGAAGAGCAAAGGATGAGACTGGAAAGTTCCAATACACTCTTTAAAGTACAAATAAACTGGGCGGTGGTGGCGCACGCCTTTAATCCCAGCACTTGGGAGGCAGAGGCAGGCGGATTTCTGAGTTCGAGGCCAGCCTGGTCTACAGAGTGAGTTCCAGGACAGCCAGGGCTACACAGAGAAACCCTGTCTCGAAAAACCAAAAAAAAAAAAAAAAAAAAAAAAAAAAAAAAAAAAAAAAGCCACTTCAAATGACCCAGACTCCAAGGTTCTCGGCGTGTATAGCCTGATAGCACAGCCTCAGAATACAACCACAGCATGACGCAGGAAGCATTGACCAAAAAATAAATACATACATAACCTTGTGAGAGGGTGCAGAATCTAAAGACTTAGCCTTACACAAGTCCATGAAACACATTTCAGTGTCACCAGACTGCAGAGCAAGCTGTACAACCCATAACGCTACGGGGCACCATTCACTTAGGACAGTACTGTCCACAGGCGCCCCTAACTACAGTGCACTAGCCAAGGATGACCCAGCAGCCACAGATGTCCTCAATCACAAGCAATTAAAAATCAAAACTCATCCTAGAAAATCTCACCTATGCTACAAATTATAAAGCAAGATAAGCATGCCTGTGCTCACACATAATCCCGATATACAAACATAGTACACATACGTGTATGCACATACTCATAAAGTAAAAATAAATATTTAAAAGAAAGAAAAGAAAGGGAAAAAAGGCTGGCTCCAGCCGAGGTTAGCCTATAAAAAAGGACCTACAAAGAGATGAGTCAAGTTCTGTGTGGACAGTTATTCACCAAGACTACAAAAAATGTAAATGTTCATAAAGTATCTTTTTTAAAAAACAAAGACCACAAATAGAAAAATAGACAAAGGACTGGAGCAGGGATTTTAAAACAAAGGAACAAAGCAGTTAACTGGCACCTAGCGACCCTGAACCTACTCTGCTTTACCCACTGCAATGTTCAAGAAGTTTCACATTCAGCACAGGCAGGTGAAGTGAGAAACACACATGTAATGTGTGCATGGAAGGCATGGGATGCTGAGTGCTCCTGATGTAGGAGGTAATAGACATCAGGCCAGGGTGCATCAAGGACACTCAGCTTACTGAGATGCCCTCTTTCCTGAAGAGGGGTTGGCTTCACAAATGTTCCTTTTACAAATATTGATTGATATGGAAATAATTGGTTCCTTTTTTTTTTTTGGTTTTTCGAGACAGGGTTTCTCTGTGTAGCCCTGGCTGTCCTGGAACTCACTCTGTAGACCAGGCTGGCCTCGAACTCAGAAATCCGCCTGCCTCTGCCTCCCAAGTGCTGGGATTAAAGGCGTGAGCCACCACCACCCAGCTATGATGCTACTTTCAAACTCAGCTACACAAAGAGAAGAAAACTGAAAAGAGAAATACACAGGAAATATAAAAGGCAATTTCTAATTTTTAAATGTATTTAAAAATAATCAACTGCTTAATAATAAAATAGTAAGAGTAGTGTAGGTACATAAAACATGTACAGGTAAGGGCTGGAGAGATGGCTCAGCGGCTAAGAGCACTGACTGATCTTCCAGAGGTCCTGAGTTCAATTCCCAGCACCCACATTGTGGCTCACAACCATCCGTAATGGGATCAGATGCCCTCTTCTGGTGTGTCTGAAGATAGCAACAGTGTACTCACATATATTAAATAAGTAAATAAACAAATATTTTAAAAAATGTACAGTTAAAACATAAAACATCCACAGCATTAACAGCAAGAAGACAGAGGAGTGGAAGCTTGTCCCTTCCCAGCTCTTGTGTCACTACATGTCACAGTACCTACCTCATCAGGGTCATGTGGTTAAGTGAAAGATACAGTGTCATAAGACTGTATCTGAGACAGTTAGGAAGTACAGAGAACCTGATATAAGGTAACCTTTTCTTCTACAACTGATCATTGTAAGATAGTCCCAGGGGCTGGGATGTGATGGGCAGAGCACTCAGATCTGCTAGCTTTGTCCTATGTTTAAAAAACAAAACAAAACAAACTTCCAATATAGGAAAACATAAACAAAACATCATACCTACTATTCTCTCACCTCTATCTCCCATCCTATCCACCAGTCCTATCTGTCCACACACTCCTCCAAAGGCGAATAGTCTCACCTATACACACCTTCTAAGAGACCCAAACGGACACAGTGCAACAATCTCTTCTGAGTCGTTTGTTTTAACCAACAGCCTGCTTTGGGAAGCTCCCGTGACAGCACATGGGACACACATACCTCCCTGTCCACAGCACTGCTCTGAGGTCACATTATGCCTTCCCTGCAGCAGGGAAGCAGGTTATTGGAATCCATCAAAGAACAAGCGCAGACGGGGGGTGCTATAGCAGACGGTCCTATAAAGGCCCAGGGTTCTCAGCTCATTACTCCTAGACTTTAAAATGGCTCACAATTGTATTAAGACAATTGCATCCAGTCATTTCACTTATGAAAGCATTCATACTACTTTCAAAACACATCTCTATGCATAAGCCACCTAATAAAGGAAAATCATCCATCTACAGAATCACCTATAATCTATTTGGCATAAAATTCTTCCCCATCAGAGACAACCTGACTGAACTTTCTCAAATATGTAACTAAGTAAAAATTATCATTAACTCCCAGTAATAAACAGATTACCAAACAGTTTGCTGTTGGAAATTAGGAAGGACTGACATTAGCCCCGCACTGCTGTATCTATCACACAGACACAGGGGACCTTATTCCAGACTCTGCAGCCCTGCTCAGCAGGACCAAACGTCCTCGGGATTCGGGCCACGGGAAGTAAGTGAGCTCCAAGCCCACAGTGGGCTCCCCAGCTACAGCATGGCACAGACATGGCAACACATCACCACCATCACTTTGACTGGACCTGGAATCAGCGGGGTCACACTTCTACAAGAGTGTGGGGGGGATTAGAGAGGCTTTATTGACAAGAGAAGACCAGGTTTTGATTGTGAACAGCACTGTCTTATGGGTTGGAAAGAAAACAGAGAGAAAAGAAGGCAAGAGAAACACCAACATCAGTCTCTTTGCTTCCTGACTGGAGGCAATGGAGCAGCCGCCTCCCACTTTGAAGCGGTGCCCTCCCAACTACAACTGTGCCCTCCAACTGCGTGCCTTCAACCTGTGAGCCAAACTAGAACGTTGCCTCCTTAAAGTCCTTTTTCAGCTATCTGGTCACTGTGGTGAGAAAGCTAACTCACAGTGAGAAAGCTAACTCACACAGCCACTGACCACATGGACATTACTCTCATCGTAGTGCCCTGCAAAGCCAAGGAAAGGCTCATTTGCTATGAATCAAACCAAAACTCTGGAACTTGGTAACAAGGTCATAGCCTCTGGTTTTTTGTTTTTGTTTTGTTTTTCTTTAAAGAAAAAAGGAATAGATGTAAAAGGTTATCGATGAGCCCAGCAATCAGGTTGAGAAAATAAAAAAAAAAACAAGTCTAGCCAGACCCAGTTCTGGTATCTAGTGGTCAGTACCAGCCCCAGCTTCTAGGATGGCACCCTAGTAACCAGAGGACTCTTGATGAAGATGAGCTGAATTACCCAATTCTAAATATCAACTGTGTGAGGATTCACTGCCACTTGTCTGCACAGCACCCCTAGCCATTCTGCCTAAGCACAGAGACACTCCTCTTACCCACAGGGCCACCGCCTGCAGCCAGCACAGGACAGGACAGAGTAGTAGCTGCTGCCAATAGATCAACCCATTCAGATGTCAGCATGCGGAGTGCTGCTGTCACTAGCATGTCATTCAGCAGCAGGTGAAGAACATGAGCTCTGGGCTGCTACTACTGGTTTGTGACAAGCATGCCCTTCTAGGGACATCTCAAATAAGGTACATGGTCCTCAAGGTCACATAATGCTAGGCTCAAGACCAAATGGAATATGGAAATGGTACTGACATATTTATAATTTCTCATAAATTCTGACCAACCCCCATACTTACTTTTAATTGCATAAGCTTATTTCTCCAGTTTATGTGTTCCACTGTATGTGATTGCTCAAAAAACAAGGCCAAGAGCCTGTTAGCTCAACAAATAAAACAAGCACTTTCCTCACAAGCCTGAGGCCTGAGTTCAGACCACCAGAACCCACATAAATAAGCAGGGTGTGGCTGCACATACTTGGAACCCCAGGACTAGGAAGGCAGACAATTAAATCAGTGAACTCCAGGTTCTGAGAGACCCTGTTTCAAAAGACAAGGCCAAGAGCAATAGCAGGCACCAATGTCAACCTCTAACGTAGACACATATGAAAGAAAGAAAGTCACATGGTAAGAGTGGCTCCTGAGTGGGCTGCCTTCCTGAGTATACTCATTGGATCTTCCAGACTCTACATTCTGAGCAACTCCTTAACAGGCTGCCTTCATGAGTATGCTCAGTGGGGTCTTCCAGACTCTACACTCTAGGCCTAGGCAAATGATAAATGGCATACAGGAGCCAGCTCCTCACTAGTAGCAGAAGGGCAGACTGTACTCTGAGGTACCGAGGAGCACAGGAGGTATCCATGGGCATTCATAGTTGCTTGTGTAAAATAAAACACCAACAGACACAGACCTCTACCTGTGTACACACCCAACACACCCAGCTCTTGGCTTCAGAATTCCATTCTAACAGAAGCCAGGGCCCTAGGAAAAAAGAGAGCTTTTGAGGCTGAGCAGGGTGAGTATGAAACCTGCTGCTGTGCAGGAGAGGAAAGAAGGCAGAGAAGGCACGAGGTAGAGGAGCCCTCGACAAGGGTGAGTGTGGAACCTGCTGCTGTGCAGGAGAGGACAGAAGGCAGAGAAGGCACGAGGTAGAGGAGCCCTTGACAAGGGTGAGTGTGGAACCTGCTGCTGTGCAGGAGAGGACAGAAGGCTCCACGGTGGTCAAGAAAGCAGAGAAGGATCGACGTGGAGGAGCCCTCGACAAACCGGAAAAGTCAAGATCACAGTAAGAGGTTAAAAAAAAGACACTGTGAGACAAGCAGAGCAACACCATCAGCCTTCTCACACGTGTTCAGAGAAAGGCACTCCTCCACTCCTCTAACACAGGCTCAGAGAAAGGCACACCTCCACCCAAACATGGAGCCTTAAGTTGAATACAAGGAGACATGGACAAAGTGACATTTCTTTAGAAATGTCAAGATCAACAAATTCATACACGGATAGTGCAGCAGCCAAGGCAGGTGCACAGGCAGGCATAGTTGGTCCTCAGGAGACTGAGGCTGGAGAAGCAGGATGGCTTCAGCAACCAGCCCGGGCAGCACAGCAGTACAGACAAGAGAACAGAGGGAGAGACCAGCAGAGGTCCCAAGAGCTGGAGGAGAAGAAAACAAAGATTGAAGCCTTCAGCACTGCTGTCATCTGGGGAGAGGAACAAACAGCCCTGAGGTGGGTGGTGAGGACTGCACAATGCCAAGGCTCGGATCCTCAAGGCCTCAGGGCCTTCCAAGGCTCGCCTGTTAAAGACTTGCTCCTCCACTTGGCGCTTTGGGGAGAACCTAATGAGAGCTCTTCTGCTTAGCAGGGGTATGGCCTTATACTTGCAGGGGAGCAGAGCTCAGACCCTACACCCTCACTTTGTGGACCAGAAAGGAAGGAATTTGCCTGCAACATGTGTTCCAGCCATGTGCTACTGTCCTGTCACAGCCTCAAAACAAGGCTGTTGTGGATGACAGACTGAGAGATCAGAGCCATGAGCCAGAAGAAACCCTTTCTCTTCCTATTTTTCTGATGTTTGCTACAGTAACAAAAAGTTGATTGTACACAACAATGTGAAAGTTCTTAATGTCACTGTATATCTAAACATAGCTAAAATCTTACCACAGTTTAAGAAAGGAAGAAAGAAGGAAAGAAAGAAAGAGAGAGAGAGAGGAAGGAAGGAAGGAAAGAAAGAAGGAAAGGGGATGAGGGAGGGCAGGAGGGAGGGAAGAAAGAAAGGATGAATGAAAGAAAGACAAAAATATCCAAAGTTAGGAAATTCTCATAAAAGCTACTTTAGATTCAAGTATACTACAAAGAGTAATGCAATCTTGAACTCCCTCACTCTGTAAACTTGCCTGGATTGGGGAGGAACATAAATTGCTAATAAAAATAAATCCTGGGACATTTGTATGTGAACTATGAGTGAATGCTATTTAGTGGTTACTTTCTATTGCTGTGATAGAATACTAAGACCAGGACAACCCAGCCCATTTCAGGGTCACACCTCCTCCAGCAAGGAAGGCCACACCCCCTAATCCTTTCCAAACCAGTCCACCAACTGGGGACCTGGGGACCATGTTAGGACCATTCAAACATATAAGGCTACAAAGGCCACTGTCACTCAAGCCATCACATAATAGCATTAAATGTCTGTGACAAATGTCCTGAGTTTTACGACTACACTACGGTTACACAAGAGAGTCCTTGTTCTTGCATACACCACTACCAATCAGCCCTTCAATGGCACAGGCACCAAGCATGTGCCCACAGGTGAAGAGAATCCCTAGGTACATGGAGAAGAAGTAACATCCCTGAGGCTGAGGTAAGAGTATGTGTAAGTTTACTGCATTTTGGACTTCTCTGATTCTGTAAGACTAAAATTTATGTCAAAATTTAGAAAATACAAAATGCCATTAGCTAAGAACAAATGACCCATCTGACTGGTGTCTGGGTAAAATTAACCTGCGTTAACAGTGGCTGTCTCCTGTGAGCTGCTTCCTGTTCTGACTCGAAAGGAGTTCTCTGCAGTCACACTACCCAGTGCCTGGCAGGTTCAAGGCTTAAGGACATGTTACAGCATTAACATACAGTGCCAAATAGTTACTAAAATGGCATTTCCACTTATTTAATTAGACTTTTAAAAGATGACAGTTTTTTGCTCTACTGAAACAAGTATCATTGCCAGCAAAAGCCTTTCTGATGTCTGAAATAGCTGGAAGTGAGTGGACAACCTGGAGCACTCCATCCACATGAGCCTGGAGCACTCCGTCCACATGAGCCTGGAGCACTCCATCCACATGAGCCTGGAGCACTCCATCCACATGAGCCTGGAGCACTCCTCCATCCACATGAGCCTGGAGCACTCCATCCACATGAGCCTGGAGCACTCCATCCACATGAGCCTGGAGCACTCCATCCACATGAGCCTGGAGCACTCCATCTACATGAGCCTGGAGCACTCCATCCACATGAGCCACATGCTGTCTTGCTGAGACTCTGCTTCAGAACTCGACCAGGTGATAATGAGGAGGAAATGCTTCAATCCATTTTGGGACTCTTTCACAGTACACTGTTGAAAATAAACATGGCACTTTTTTTAAGCAGATTTTTTTTTTAACTCCAATGGATAATACTCTGACTCCTGAGACTCACATGAGACACTTGGAGCAACCTCATGGGCTTCGAGGACTCAGAAGAGAGGAACGAACTGCAGACAGTCAGCACATACAGACATGACAACATCCCAGCCAGACGCCTGGACTCTGCCTTTCTCAAGTCAGGGGAAGTCACAGCATCCTCCACTCTGCCATAATTACTTCAGTTTCCACCCAGAAGGACTCAGCCCTCAGTCTCACCTGGATTACCACAGTCCCCACCATAGGGCCCTCCACCTCTGTTGTCATCCTTCCCGAGTCCTTCACTCCCACCCCCGAGCAGCTGAATGTAATGTTGGCCAGTGTGAACGGTTCCTGTTTCATACACAGGGTTTCAGTACAGGTGACATGTCTGATATGGAACCCTGGCAACAGCATCGCTCTCACCTGTAACACCATCACTAACACAGCACCAGTGTGTCAAAGTCAGCTGCTCTTCTAGCACAAGCAGCAAGGCCCAGAGGGCAGAGTACAGCTCAAGTCAACACTCAACCCTTCTGAATGACTCAAGACAGCAAACAGTTCCTCCTGTACACTGTTCACAAAGGCTGCCTGTGCTCTTCTCATAGAATAAGATCCTCCTGGGTGAGTAAACTATGCCATGCAACACACACGTATGCGCACACGCGCGCACACACACACACACATGCAGGTAAGTCTAGAGTTACTGAAAGAAGGCCTTGGCGGTCGCTGTATGGCAGCATCTACCCAAGCACATATGTTTCACAGTCACACCTCAGCTTCAATTCAGACCCCAAAGGACCCCAAATGTTCCTTGTATGAAGATGTTAGAATGATAGCTGGGCAATAGATCAAGTAGATCTCTGCATGAGGCCAGCCTGGACTACAGAGCTAGGTCCAGGACAGCAAAGGATATACAAAGAAACCCTGTCTTAAAAGAAAGCAAGAAAAAAAGAAAGAAAGAAAGAAAGAAAGAAAGAAAGAAAGAAAGAAAGAAAGAAAGACACACACACAATACATAGATTAGAAAAAGACAGTCAGACAGACACACACACAAACAATACATAGATTAGAGAAAGACAGACAGACACACACACACACAAACAATACATAGATTAGAGAAAGACAGTCAGACACACAGGTGATATTAGAATGAGTAGCACAGGCTAGGCACTCTTTTGGTGAGTGTCCTGTACTGTCAGATAAGTTATCACCTGATCTCCCCAGCTCTCCTTTTAACCACATACTTCTCAGACTTTTGCCAGCAGCCCCCTTTAGGCCCTAAGAGTCTCTGAGGCCCCAAAGACATTTTTTAATGAGTTACATTTATCAACACTTTCTGTATTAAAGGGTAAAACATTTTAAAATGTAATATATTATGAACTAATTTAAAAGTAATTATAAACTCATTATTTATTCAAACAAGTAACATTTCTATGAAAAATAAGTATATTTTAAAAACTGCTAGTGGGACAAGCGGTTGTGTTCTGCATTCTTGTAGATCTCTTTACCATGCAGCTTCCGAGAGGACAGATGCATTCTAAAACATGTGTCTACATGTCTCCCAAGAAGATGGCCTCTAGCCAGCAAGGGCAGGAGATCCAAACATCCCAGTAAACGGTGGCTCACTAAGTGGTCCCTCTGTGAAGTGACTCAGTGAATACTACAGCCTGACACGACACCCCACACTCAAGCGCTCACCGGCTTAAACAAGCCATCCACATGTTCCCATTATGCTTTTGTCAGAGAACTCTATAAGGATTGGGGTCTGTCAACTGCCCAAGTCTACAAACTCTAATTTTCATTTGAAAGCTCCAATCTTCTCACTGGCAACAAACACTGTCTGATATTTTCCTTAAAATGGCAGCTCACTTGGTTCACCATCAAGAGTGGGCGTGCGTGGGTATGCATGCATGCATGCATGTGTGCGTGCATGCGTGTGTGGGTATGTGTGTGTGCGCGCATGTTGGCGTGTGTGTGTGCGTGCGTGTGTGCGTGCATGCATGCGTGCGTGCGAGTTACCCAGGCCTAAAGCCCAAAGAGGGCCTGCCAGCCTTCCCTTGAGCTATGGTGTTCACAGACTCAGTAGCTGGTCCTCCCCACATGGGTCGGGGCACACTCCCTCCCACAAAGGCAGCACCAGAAGACAGAAAGGCCTTGAGGACGAGAACAGGAGAAAGGAAAGCCTCGCTCAGGCATCTGGCTGAGATCTCCAACCAGGAAGAATCTTGGCATAAGTTAACTGCGGCGCTTCTCACTTCCCAGCTATAAAAACTTGCAATTTTCTAGGAATCATATCAGAAACCCACTTCCAAGGGAAGGATATAAACCACGCTCCTTGAGTAAGCCTAACAGCTCCTGGTTTTGCCATATCAGACTAATTCGACCAAGACATCTCCAAAGGGGGATAACCTGAGAGCCACCAGGATGGCTACTGCTAACAATGATTGTGACTCTGCCATGAGGAGCCTTGAGGCTGACTGCCATTTTATTCAATAAAACCTTCAACTCTACTTCACTATACTGTCTAATCCCAAAATTCTTTTCAG